>NC_133325.1:764148785-764448785 GCF_042186555.1 Aquarana catesbeiana | reverse complement strand
CTAGTCTCCATCTCCTCAAGGTAATACATAAAACCTGCCTGTTAGTGGGCCCTGACCACTGCTCTAGCTGCTTGTAACATGAAGTAAATAATTCTCAAAGATCCTCAAAGATCACAACAAAGACTCATCGGATTCAGTTGATGTTTAACCACTGAGAAACATCCGCTGCATATTAACATTAGAAGGCTACAACACTGTCAAGGTCTGCTCTCCATAGAAAATAGCTGATACTTGAGTGCCTCTCTTGTGAATTTTGAACATGAATTTCTCCATGATTCTTATAGCTGCAGAGGGCAATGAGGCCTTGTTTAAGGCCCATTTCACATGGGCAGTCAATGTGCCAATTTTTTTTATTTGTGATTATACAGATCAAAATAGACAGCGATACATCCCTATGGGTGGGCAGATGTAAGAAAACTTGCTTTCGGCTATATCCGCCCACCTTTGGGTCCTTTCAGGTCTGTCAGACCAAGCAGAAAGAGTTTATGTACAGGTCCCTTTTTACTGACCAAGCCAATGGTGAGTGGATATAGACAAACACAAGTCCACTTACATGGATCCATTTTTTTCCATGGAGTAAAACCTGAACAGACACAGAAGTCACAAAAGTGACATCCGATCCATTCTGCTCCGATATAGCAGAGGATCGGTTCACAGGTAGGCTGCTGATTAGAACGGGTACTGCTCCTTTTAAAGTGCTTTTTTTGTTTGTTTGTTTCATAATATGTTAATAGTTTATTGTCTGGATACAGGTTCACTTTAAAGTGTATTTATATCCAACACTTTTTTGACTTTGGATCTAGTTGGGAAGGGTAAGAAAGCCTTTCATGTTTTTACTGTTGTGTTCCTGCTGGGGAGATTCACCCTCTTGATTTGTCCTGGTGACCAATGACCATCAGCGAGAAGTGATGGTAATTAAATCCAAGGTAAATCCAAAACGTAATATTTGTCACCAGAACAGGAAACAAAGGGACATCTGTTGTGGTGACCACTGTCTAAGAGGGATAGATTTCCTATAATTTCTGTTGTGTCTTTGGGACAGGAAAATAGATCTCCCTTATGGGCTACAAACTGCAAAAAAAAAAAAAAAAAGAGGTGAAAGAGCTGCATTTTCTCAAGCAATGCAGCACACAGCTTCCTTTTGCCATGAGGGAGCCTGGAGAGTGCACATTGATGTCCTGTGTGCACCAGTATCGGGAGTGCTGAGTCCAGGTGTGCTGACAACCAGAGTCACTTGGGTTCAAAGCAGAGAGTAGACTAATTGCTGTGTCCAGATGGTGAGCTGCAATATTGCTGGGACCAGTGAGCTGCTGCTGTGGGGCTTTACTATCTGCTGTTAGAGAGACTGAGCCGATTTGAAACTGACCATACAGCCATCTATTAGTCTAACTGCTGGCTCCAGGGTTGACTGGGACTATTGTCATGTGCACCAATTGAACAACTGGACCCCAACGCTAGCTGGCTGAAGCCTTAAGATTAAAGAATGTTCCTTAACAGCTGCTACACGGAGAACTTCACCAATTGAATATGCTAAAAGTACCTCTCAGGGGACATTGCACCATATACTAGCCATTCTCCTTGTGTGCACTCTAGACTAGTTATATTATTATTCACATTGCAGTTAATGCTTATATGCACTGTTTATTGCTGACTTTGCTGATTCATGATTTAATCCCAGTCTAGTGGTACAGATCTCTATTCTAAATTACCTTGGCTTAGTGATTATACTGTCTAGCGTACTGTGTCTGAACCTACTTTCTGTGTGTTCATTTATGCTCAAACCACCATTTACACTAACCCCTACCAATACATTGAGTTAATTTACCACTAAATGGTCTTGTGTTTGTTCCCTGGTGCTAATTCACTGCTTAAAGGTATCCATACTCATGTTCTTATAAGTGCTTGCAGTAACTTTTATTCAACCAGGTGTGTTGGGGCGCTGAGGGTGCTCTTGGAGTTGAGGCGCAGAACAGAGAGCCCAAATGGCCAAGCTGTGCCTGCCAGGGCAGCGCTGCATACAAAAGGATATCTTTGCTTTTTCAAATAAATAAAGAAGAGTTCCAGGGATGGTATATTTTTAAATAGTTACATTGTTCCAACTTGGACCAATGAAAAGCGTTCTCTGAATGGCGCCTGTGCTAAGCTGCCAACCTCCTGTGTTCACAATGCATCAGGCTAACCGCTCAGCTTGGGACGCAGAAGCAGTGTGTAGATAAATGGAGCAGTGGTGCCTACTTCAGTGATTACCAGCTTTCAGGGGCATCAACCAGGTATGGTATATACAGTACATAGTTACATTGGTCAATGTTGGGCCAGTGTAACTATGTAAAAATATACCATGCCCCGAAATCCATTGTTAATTTCTTTTTGCAACATGGCAACTATCCTGTACCTGATGGAGACCAATATGGCTCAGGCAGATTCTTTTGCACCTCCAGTCCAAGTGTCCCAGGTAGTGGTGACATGAGACATGATGCCTATTGGTTGGTAGTAGCAGCATAGTTGTAGACAGACCAGAGTCATCAACAGGCAGGAAGTAGCACTGGCAGGCAGGAGACAGGAGCAGGGTCAAGAACATTCCAAGGTTGTCATCTATTAATAGGTAGCAAGGTACAGAGTCGACAGGCAGATGAAACCAAGAACATGCCAAAGCCAATAACCAAAGGGCATAAAGCCAAGCAGAGTAGCAGATGGGTAACAGTTGAGCTTCAGTCAGAAATCAAAAAATTCTGTTGTTGACCCAAACTGCAAAGCAATTAATATAAGTGTTCCTTTAATCTAGTAGGAATACAGTGAAATACTTATTCCTTCACTTGCACACGCCTCCCCCATGCCATATAGTATGACCAGCCCAACAAAGCCGCTCCTTGTCACTGGTTGTCCAGAGATGGCCACTGTAACATCATCATGTACAGTACATGATGTGAGGATGTTGAGTGCCCATCTACATCCTGAAAGTGGAGGAGAGTGCTGGCTGATTGGAGCAACTAGGAATAAGGTATTTCTTTTTATTCCTTACCTACTACAACTGTTACCTTGAGGGCCATTACATCATACCTGCCACTAGGGATGAGCCGAACACCCCCCCGGTTCGGTTCGCACCAGAACCTGCGAACGGACCGAAAGTTCGCACGAACGTTAGAACCCCATTGACGTCTATGGGACTCGAACGTTCGAAATCAAAAGTGCTAATTTTAAAGGCTAATTTGCATGGTATTGTCCTAAAAAGGGTTTGGGGACCCAGGTCCTACCCCAGGGGACATGTATCAATGCAAAAAAAACTTTTAAAAACGGCCGTTTTTTCGGGAGCAGTGATTTTAATGATGCTTAAAGTAAAAAAAAAAAGTGAAATATTCCTTTAAATATCGTACCTGAGGGGTGTCTATAGTATGCCTGTAAAGTGACGCGTGTTTCCCGTGTTTAGAACAGTCCCTGCACCAAATGTCATTTTTAAAGGAAAAAATCTCATTTAAAACTGCTTGCGGGTTTAATGTAATGTCGGGTCCTGGCAATATGGATGAAAATCAGTGAGACAAACGGCATGGGTACCCCCCAGTCCATTACCAGGCCCTTTGGGTCTTGTATGGATATTAAGGGGAACCCCGCACCCAAATTAAAATAAGGAAAGGTGTGGGGCCACCAGGCCCTATATACTCTGAACAGCAGTATACAGACTGTAGGTTTGTTGTTAAGTAGAATCTCTTTGTAATTTTGAACGGGTACATTTTTAACGTGTTTAGCTCCAGCCAAAAAATCTTTTTTAAGCTTTTTGGAAAACATAGGGAAGGGTTATCACCCCTGTGACATTTGTTTTGCTGTCTTTCCTCCTCTTCAGAAGATTTCACCTCACTTTTTGTCCCAATGGATTGGAAAGCATCAGTGGAAAGGAGAAATGTTTTTCCCATATTAACTCTTACAGGAGAGAATTTCCCTTCCTAGGGGTAGATTTATTCTCACTTCCTGTTGTCTCCTTCCGTTTGCAAGTAGGAGTCGTTTGTAAGTTAGTTGTTTGAAAGTAGGGTCCTGCCCTATATACTCAGCAGAAATTTGGGCCTTAGGTGTTGCTGTGGCCACAACACTGTAAGCCCTCACAGGGCTCTGCTGTGAAATATTAGATCAAGAATTGTAATTACATGCCCCTGTTGAACAGGAGCTGAAAAATTAGGCCTTAGGCACTGGTGCTGGTGCCACAACACTGCAACCCCTCACAGACACTCTAGTTGGAATGCAGGAACGAGCCCTGCTGCAAAGTATTGCATCAAAAATTGTAATTACATGCCCCTGTTAAACAAGGGCTGAAAAATTGGGCCTTAGGCACTGGTGCTGGTGCCACAACACTGCAACCCCTCACAGACACTCTAGTTGGAATGCAGGAACGAGCCCTGCTGCAAAGTATTACATCAAAAATCGTAATTACACGCCCCTGTTAAACAGGGGCTGAAAAATTGTGCCTTAGGCACTGGTGGTGGCACCCAGAACCAAAAATGTTCTTACAAGCTATCAGCGTGATGATTGAGGAGGAAGAGGATAATTACTCAGGGATAGTCACTCAGCATCAGCATAGGCAGTCTTTGAAGGGATCTGAGATTTCAAAAAAAATTATTCGGTTACATCAGCATCAGGTGCTTGGTAGCTGGTGGTGATCCAAGACTCATTCATTTTTATGAAGGTCAGTCGATCGACCGAGTCAGTGGACAGACGCACCCTGTGATCGGTTACCACGCCTCCAGCAGCACTGAATGTGCGTTCCGAAAGAACGCTGGATGCAGGACAGGCCAGTAGCTCAATTGCATACTGTGCAAGCTCTGGCCAGTGATCCATCCTCAAGACCCAGTAACCCAGAGGATTTTCGGTGGGAAAGGTGTCCAAGTCTGATCTTGCCCCTAGGTATTCCTGCACCATGTAAAACAGACGCTGGCGATGGTTGCTGGAACCGATCATACCTTGGGGCTGCGGACCAAAAAATTGTCTGAATGCATCGGTCAGACGGCCACCTTCTCCACCGCTCCTTCTTTGACTGACCGAAGCCTCAGCAACACGTTGTCCAGAAACAGGAGTTTGTAACCTCCCAGTCTCTGGGAACGCGTTGCACAGACCTTTCTGCAAGGCCTCCCGAAGATGTTTCATCCTCTGCTCCCTCTGCGATGGCAAGATAAGGTCCGCAACCTTACCCTTGTAACGTGGATCAAGGAGGGTTGCCAGCCAGTATTGGTCCTTCTCCTTGATACCACGAATACGAGGATCCTTACGCAGGCTTTGCAGGATCAGGGAGGCCATGCAGCGTAGGTTTGCTGAGGCATTCGGTCCGGAGTCCTCTGGGTCACTAAGGACGACAACGTCTGCAGCCACCTCCTCCCAGCCACGTACAAGTCCATGTGTTTCTTGGGACTGATCCCTTAAAGACTGCTGCTGATGCTGAGTGCCAGGCTCCACCTCCATACTGACACAATCTTCCTCCTCCTCCTCCTCCTCCTCCTCGTCCTCTTCCTGTGTGATCGGTGGGCACGCAGGAACACTGTCTGGATAAAGGGGGCCTTGAGAGCTAAGGAAGTCCTCCTCTTCCTGCCTCTGTTCTGCCTCAAGTGCCCTGTCCATTATTCCACGCAGCGTGTGCTCCAACAGGTGGACAAGGGGGACAGTGTCACTGATGCATGCACTGTCATTGCTCACCATCCTCGTGGCCTCCTCAAATGGTGACAGGACAGTGCATGCATCCCTGATCATGGCCCACTGGCGTGGGGAAAAAAAAACAAGCTCCCCTGACCCTGTCCTGGTGCCATAGTCGCACAGGTACTCATTGATGGCCCTCTGCTGCGTGTGCAGCTGCTGCAGCATGGCCAACGTTGAGTTCCACCTGGTGGGCATGTCACAGATTAGGCGGTTCTTGGGCAGGTTAAACTCCTTTTGGAGGTCCGTCAGCCGAGCACTGGCATTATATGACCGGCGGAAATGCACACAGACTTTCCTGGCCTGCCTCAGGACATCCTGTAAGCCCGGGTACCTGCCCAAGAACCGCTGCACCACCAAGTTAAGGACGTGAGCCAAACAGGGCACATGGGTCATTTGTCCCTGTCGGAGGGCAGAGAGGAGGTTGGTGCCATTGTCGCAAACCACCATTCCTGCCTTAAGTTGGCGTGGTGTCAACCACCTCTGAACCTGCCCCTGCAGAGCTGACAGAACCTCTGCCCCAGTGTGGCTCCTGTCCCCCAAGCACACCAGCTCAAGCACCGCATGGCATCTTTTGGCCTGCGTACTTGCGTAGCCCCTTGAACGACTACGGAGCACCGCTGGTTCCGAGGAAGAGGCCATGGAGGAAGAAGAAGAGGAGGGGGTGGAGGAGAGAGGTGTGTCACAATCATTAGCATTTTGGAGGCGTGGTGGCGGAACAACCTCCAACACTACTGCACCTTGTCCTGCATCCTTCCCAGCTGCCAGCAGAGTCACCCAATGCGCCGTGAAACTTAGGTAACGTCCCTGTCCATGCCTGCTGGACCATGAGTCAGCGGTAATATGCACCTTACCACTGACCGCCCTGTCCAGCGAGGCATGGACATTGCCTTCCACATGCTGGTAGAGAGCCGGAATCGCCTTCCGTGAGAAAAAGTGGCGTTTGGGTACCTGCCACTGAGGAACCGCACATTCCACAAACTCACGGAAGGGGGCAGAGTCTACCAACTGAAAAGGCAGCAGTTGAAGTGCTAGCAATTTTGCCAAGCTAGCATTCAACCGTTGGGCATGTGGATGGCTGGGAGCAAACTTCTTTCGGCGGTGCAGCAGCTGGGGCAGGGAAATTTGCCTGGTACAATCTGACGTCGGTGTACCAAAATCAGATTGCCCACAAGTACGTGGCTGTGACACACCTAATTCTACACCTTCATTCCTCTCAGTGCAGGTCTCAGAGAGGACTGAAGGTCTAGTGGGGTTGGAAATCTCAGCTGATGAGGAGCAAGCAGAGGTCCTCTTTGTTCTTTGGTGTGGGTCTTTTAGATACGCTTGCCAACGGACTGCATGGCAGGTCAACATATGTCTGGTCAAGCATGTGGTACCCAAGCGGGAGATGTTTTGGCCACGCGAGATACGCTTGAGACATATGTTGCAAATAGCAGCGGTGCGATCTGATGCACTCGTCTCAAAAAAGGCCCACACCAAAGAACTTTTTGAATAACGCGCAGAGACTGCAGCGCCCTGCACATGTGGAGCTTTGGGGTGTGATGCAGTCAATGTGCTGCCCTTAGGCTGGCCCCTGGAGGGCATCCTGCCTCGTTGGTGATGTGCCGCCTCCTCCTCCTCCTCCTCTCTCCTATCAAGCACCCACGTTGAGTCAGTGACCTCATCATCCCCTCCCTCCTCATCACTGGAGCAAACCTGGCAGTATGCTGCAGCAGGGGGAGCATGACTGCCAGATTGCTGTCCTTCTTGGGCACCCCCTCTGTCCGTGCTCGTGTTACTGCCTTCATCGAGCTCAGTATCATCATCAGAGCCTTCCAAACGCTGGGCATGCTTCTGGAGCATGTACCCAACACTGTGGTCAAACAGTTCGAGGGACTCCTCAGGAGGACATGGTGGGGCTAGGGAAGGAGTCACTGATGACATTGAGCCGAGGGAAGAGGCCGCTGCTTTGCCAGACAAAGTACCCTGGGCATGGGTGAGAGAGAATGAGGACGGCTTGGTCATCCACTCGACCAAGTCTTCCGCATGTTGCGGCTCAACATGGCCAGCTGCCGAAAAAAAGGCCAAGCGTGTCCCATGGCCACGTGCTGATGAGGATGCACCGTCTCCACGACCGGCACTAGACACAGAGCCTGCTTGCCCTCTCTTATTGGCTTGTGACTGTCTGCCTCTCCTTCTTGGCCTTCCAGACATACTAATGGCCTGTAGCTGCACTAAGCTGGGATATATATATATATATATATATATATGTACTGATACTGCAGCTAGCAAAATCAACTGCCTGCCTGTAGTATGAGAACACCACCAACCTTCTACAGGTAGCTTTAGCTGAACACTGTGAGGTGGACGCACCCCACTAACTTGTAGGTTTAGCAGAACACTGTGAGCAGGACACACTGCACTAACTGTAAATAGTCTAGCTGCCTGACTGTGGTACTAATAGGATCAAAAGAACACCAGCAATTTTCTTCAGGTAGCTGTATTTACTGTAACAAGACAAGCCTGCCTGTCAGTAAGAAGATAACAGAAACGGATCTAGCTGAACACTGTGAGCAGGACGCACCCCACTAGCTTGTAGGTTTAGCTAAACACTGTGAGGTGGACGCACCCCACTAACTTGTAGGTTTAGCTGAACACTGTGAGCAGGACGCACCCCACTAACTTGTAGGTTTAGCAGAACACTGTGAGCAGGACGCACTGCACTAACTGTAAATAGTCTAGCTGTCTGACTGTGGTACTAATAGGATCAAAAGAACATCAGTAATTTTCTTTAAAATACTGTAACAAGACAAGCCTGCCTGTCAGTAAGAAGATAACAGGAACGGATCTAGCTGAACACTGTGAGCAGGACGCACCCCACTAGCTTGTAGGTTTAGCTGAACACTGTGAGGTGGACGCACCCCACTAACTTGTAGGTTTAGCTGAACACTGTGAGCAGGACGCACCCCACTAACTTGTAGGTTTAGCAGAACACTGTGAGCAGGACGCACTGCACTAACTGTAAATAGTCTAGCTGCCTGACTGTGGTACTAATAGGATCAAAAGAACACCAGCAATTTTCTTCAGGTAGCTGTATTTACTGTAACAAGACAAGCCTGCCTGTCAGTAAGAAGATAACAGAAACGGATCTAGCTGAACACTGTGAGCAGGACGCACCCGACTAGCTTGTAGGTTTAGCTGAACACTGTGAGGTGGACGCACCCCACTAACTTGTAGGTTTAGCTGAACACTGTGAGCAGGACGCACCCCACTTACTTGTAGGTTTAGCTGAACACTGTGAGCAGGACGCACTGCACTAACTGTAAATAGTCTAGCTGCCTGACTGTGGTACTAATAGGATGAAAAGAACACCAGTAATTTTCTTTAAAATACTGTAACAAGACAAGCCTGCCTGTCAGTAAGAAGATAACAGGAACGGATCTAGCTGAACACTGTGAGCAGGACGCACTGCACTAAATGTAAATAGTCTAGCTGCCTGACTGTGGTACTAATAGGATCAAAAGAACACCAGTAATTTTCTTCAAAATACTGTAACAAGACAAGCCTGCCTGTCAGTAGGAATATAACAGGAACGGATCTAGCTGAACACTGTGAGCAGGACGCACTGCACTAAATGTAAATAGTCTAGAAGATAACAGGAACGGATCTAGCTAAACTGAATACAGTGTATATATATATATATATATATATGCAACACCTGGGATGCATATATATACACAATACACTTTAAGTGCAGCTAACTGACTGACTGTCCTGCCTAATCTAGCTAACTCAAATGAAATGACACTGTCTCTCTCTCTCTAAGCACACCGGAACACACTGCACAGGGCCGCCGTGCAGGCGGCCTTATATAGTGTGGGGCGTGTACTAAATCCCCTGAGCCATAATTGGCCAAAGCCTCCTTGGCTTTGGCCAATTATGGCTCTCTGTTAAGGCGGCGCTGTGATTGGCCAAGCATGCGGGTCATAGTGCATGCTTGGCCAATCATCAGCAAGCAATGCACTGCGATGCCGCAGTGAATTATGGGCCGTGACGCGCCACACGAATTTGGCGCGAACGGCCCATATCGTTCGCAATTCGGCGAACGATCGAACAGCCGATGTTCGAGTCGAACATGGGTTCGACTCGAACACGAAGCTCATCCCTACCTGCCACCTAACTGTGCTCTGTGGCATGCAGAGGATGAGCTGGCCTGTATACTGCATGGAACATGTGCCATGCAATGCACATGGAAAAAAAACTGCAAGGAGCATCTTGGATGTCTCTTTTGCCTAAAAAAATCTTTCAACTTGTAGTTTTTAAAAGTAGGAATCCAAAGCTGGGCCTACCCATGCTCCAAGGCTGTTCACCCGAATGCTGACTTAAAGGGGAATTTCCCTAAAGCTTGCCAGACCTGCCTGTAACTAGGGGGTCCTGGCTACATGGTAAGTGCACACCTGATCCCTTTTGTTGGTGGTCGGCTTTTGTCGTGAAGGGAGTGTGATGTGACTCACTCTGTGATCTGTGGTGAGAAGAACCCTCATCATTATCTTTCTTTGGGGACTGTGTTTATTTATTTTCACATGGGACTATTCAATTAATTTATATGTAGCACCCTGGAGTTTAGGCAGGGATGCTCCCAAACTTTACTTGCCAGAAATAGTCATCTTGGCTAATTGTTACAGAGCAATTGGTTTCTCCCTAAATCTGGCCTTGTTGCACTTTTTTCTTCTACCGCTAGGTTGCCAGGTACCTGGTGGTATTAGATACGAGAAGTGCATGCAAGGTTAGATTATGGGTATGTGGGGTGTCTCAGCCAATGGGCAGGGGTTTTCTGGGATTTCTTGGCCTGCTGGGAGAACTTATATATTCGGGTGGAGTCAGGTGATCTGTGTTCTGTGCCACCTGGATGGCTGCCTGGGTGGACGTGTGTTGTATTGCCTGGGCTGCTAGGCCAGAGTTTGGGCCTATCCCGGGCACATGTGGCTGCTAGGCTGTCTGAGGGCCTATCCAGAAACAAAAGAGTAGCGTGCAGCCTGCAATCCAACCAGAAGTGTCTGGCGCCCAATAACTTTAACTACTTTGCACCCACCATGCCTTACAACACATCATATACAGAAGGATGTCAGCTGTCCTTGGCCCTGGAAGTTCTCATTAGACTGAAGGAGGCCTGGGACCTTGTGCTACATATATATTTGATTTTATATTGTGATTTTTAGCGCAACACTTTGATTATTAATTCTATTTTGTTACAAATATCTCATTGGTGTTTTTGCTCATGTATTGTACACTGTAATGCAGCGTACACACGGTCGGACTTTTCGACCAGACTGGTCCGACGGACACCGACGGACCAAATCCGGCAGACAATCCGATCGTATGTGGGCTTCACCAGACCTTCAGCAGACTTTTCCAGTTGCAAATCTGATGGACTTTAGATTTGGAACATGCTTTAAATCTTTACGTCGTAACTCCGCCGGACCCAGAAATCCGCTCATCTGTATGCTAGTCCGACGGACAAAAACCGACGCTAGGGCAGCTATTGGCTACTGGCTATCAACTTCCTTTTAGTCCGGTGTACGTCATCACGCACAAATCCGTCGGACTTTTGTGTGATCGTTTGTAGGCAAGTCCGTTCATTAGAAAGCCCATCGGAAGTCCGCCAAAAGTCAGTTGAAAGTCTGTCGGACAGGCCGTCGGACTTTTGTTGCTGAAAGGTCCGACCGTGTGTACACGGCATAAGTTGACACGAGCGCAGTGTTTTTCTGTTCTTGTTTGTGAAGCTCATTTACTTGTGGGCAGGCTGAAATCAGCTGTCTATAAGGAGAATGTACCATGTTAGTGAGCCAGCTAGTCTGCCCAGATTAGGGTAGGGTGATGCTATCTGTGCTGGCTCGTGGGCTTTTTGTAGGGCTCTGCCCTTCTCCCTGTAACATATAAAAAGAGAAAAGGCTCTGCCCAAATGAGTCTTGCCACATGGGAAACAGCAAGAGGCACACAGAAGGAGATGCAGCCAGCAATCACCTGCCTGGAGAGAGAGAGGAGCCGGTACGGGAAACTGCTGAGGGGCTGCTGCACCCACAAGAGACTGGAGCACTGCCAAGTATGGACTTCCACCAGTTAATGGACTTTCTCCTTTTAGAGGTATGCCTGGGCAGCCACTAAACAGACAGTTAGTCAGAGCTAGGATGTTCTGGACTTTTTTACACTGCTGTATTATGTTACGCTGCAAGACTTTCAGTAAAGCTTATTAACTGTGTTGTGCCTGGTCTGAATTTACTAAAGGGGTGCATGAGTGTCATATGGAAGATATGTTAACTACTCTGGGCCTGTAATAGCACTAGAAGGGTATGAAATACACTACACTACTATGTCAAGTGAATGTACCAAGCAAGCAAGCATGCTAAAGGAGAGCAAGGTTGTTACTAAGGGTAACTAAGTACACAGCAGAAGACACTAAGAAACCAGTCAAGGCATAGTACCTTGGGAAGGTGAGGTATCCTTTAGTAGTGAGGGTCGCTTCATGGGCTCCCTCCCTAGCGGTCCCTCTCCCATAGCAGCCGGGAGCAGACCAGGATCACGGAGGCCCAAGCCTCTAAGTCAGATAACTGTTCACTTGACCACGGTTCCTGCCTTGTCCTGGGCATTGGTGAGCGTATCCTCGGGCAAAGGTACCCCTAGTGCACTGGCGCAGTAGGGCCCGCCCACACTGCCTGGCGTAACCCAAGAACTCTGGTGGACTTACAGTCACGAGGAACATTTACCACTTCATTGCCCAAATACTGCATGTTAAGGGTATGTACATTTTTGAACTTTCATATCCTGGCCACAGTTTACTGTAAACTGCTTATTTTAAAACTGTAACTGCAACTTCAAAACTCCTGTGGATGAGACCAACATCAAATTAAATAATGGCACTATCCCCTTCTGACATACGTATAGAAAAAAGAATCTCAGCTGTCCATACCAAAAGTAGGGATGTACTGTGAAATAAGGGACTTTAATTGTGCCAGAAAAGGGAAACAAACAGATTAAAACATACACTCTTTTTTTTTTAGAGCACCATAAAATCTCAAATGTTAAAATTCACAGCAAAAATACTGATGGAACAAAGATATAATTCATTGGAAAGGTGATGTAGCCACAAATAGAAGGTAATCAGCCACTGTTCACAAAAGACGTTCATACAGTATTAACCCTGTGAGTTTGCTTCCGCCCACTTTACTGTTCCTAACACATTAATTTAAGTAAGCTGATGTCTGCTGCAATTAAACTCCCACATTTCACTTTCTATCCCTACTTTTGGCATGGATAGCTGTTGTACTGTCCTCCAGCCAACCCCACTCCCCCGTCAAGTCTTATACTCACTTGACCCCCAAGCCAGTGAAATTTCACCCATGAAACCACTGAGCCACTTCTCAAACCCAGTCAGCAGAGCCATCCTATCCTTTCTAGTACTCTAAATGCTAACTTTACAGGGCATCATCCTGCAAAATGTATCCTTTATACAAAACACAATGGGGGGGTTTACTAAAAGCAAATAGACCGATCACTTTGCAATTGAAGTTGCACTTTGCAAGGAAACTTTTCCCAGAGCTTCAGAGCTTAGTGAATGAGCTGAAGGGCTGCTGACTTCCATCATACAAACATGTGCAGGCAAAAATACAGTTTTTTTTACATTGTATTTATTTATTTATTTGCTAGCACATTATATTGTATTCTTTGCTCAGTGAAATTTCACCTCATTTACTAAGCTCTGGGGAAAACTCCCTTGCAAGGTGAATAGACTGTTTGCCTTTAGTAATTCAACCTCAAAGCTTCTAAATACTGAATACGACAGAACCAAAATATACTACAGAGAAAAAAAGACATATGAAGCAGGTGCTCTGCAAATCCCGCAGCCTGACCAAGGTTCTTCTGTGAGGGAGAAAAGTGCCTGTCAGCATCTGAGAGGATCCCCCCCCCCTCCCTTTTTTTTTCCTCACTGACACACAGAGCTGCTCACTCTGCACCCTCCCCTGTGTCCCTATTGGCAGGAGGAGGAGCGCCAATGACAGGAGCAATTACAGGAGCAAATCAGAAGGACTTTAACAAGCAGCAGCTGCAAAGGATTCTGGGATTTGTCATCCCCATCTAAAACGGCCCATAGTTTTCTATAGCGACAGAACAACAAGAGCCAGCCTGCTCTGGGGGCAAAGGAACTAGAGACGCCATCTTGCTGATCTGAGGAGATTCTCAGACAACACAAGGCAAGGGAAAAGATTGGACATAGGGGAGAGGTACTGCCTCCCAGGTCGGTCCATCGCATTGTTTCAGGCATCCATAGCCAGTCGGGGACATCCAGCCTGTGAGAGGGGGATCCCAGGTGCATATCCAGACACACCTGCATCGACGGTGTGGAGCATTCCGGTGTATGTGGACCAGTCAGGTCACTAGAAGAGCCTGCCTGTTCCAGGATGTTCGTTTGGGCCTTGACTGCAGGATTGGGAGAGAGGGCATTTGCAGGAAACCAGGACACTGCACACAGATGGAGTTGCATGGACACTGTATACAGACATCATTGTTGTTAGTCACCTTGCTGACACTTGTAGTGCCACAGGACACCAGGCCATTCAGAAACAGAGACACTGTATACAGACACCATTGCCCTTTCACCATGCTGCGGAAGATCCTGCATTCTTTACTTGATAATCTGGGCCAGTTGTGTTGTTTGGTCTTGCTATTCAGGAATTTAAGTGCACCAACGAGAGTGGCTAGCAGAAGATACAAAGCCTCATCCTTCTTCAAAGGGACTGAAGTTACTAGTGTCATACGGGCCCGCACACACATACTCAGGGCTCTGTATATGTAGTGGGTGTGCGGGACAGTTTACCTTGGGGCCTGATCCATTGAATGTTGATTTGAATACAGTGTTGTAGTTGGGCCTGTGGTGTCAGGAGACAGAAGGGAGAGGTCTGACATAAAGAGGATCAGTCTTCTGCTCTCCTCCTGCCTGGACTCATAGAGCCAAATTTGAGTAGAGATAACCAATCTGTTATAAAGTGTCATAGCGTGAGTCATTTGCCATTTAAGTGTGCCTCTGCTCTTGGGGACATTCTCAGGTTTGGAATCCCCTGAAAGCAGCCTGAATATAGTATTGAGCTATATTGCTCTTAATCTCAGTTGTTGCTTTCCAGTTGATTACTTGAATATATATACTGTTACTGTCTGTTACTTTTCCCCACAAATATTGCAGTAAAGACAATTTCTGTGTTTTATCATAACGTGTGTGTTTCTCATCGGTCATTGCACTTACACTATTGCCAGATATGCCAAGAGGGCAGAGGCTGTTATTGGAGTTGAAAGGCAGAGTATGCAACAAACATACTTAAGCGGTTCCTATGGGGGTAGCGCTACACAAAGAGTGTCTATATCTAAGGCCCCTTTCACATGGCACCTCCGTTTTGCGGGTTCACTGTGCAGAGCGGAGATGGATTCATTCCCGCTCTCTATGGGGAGATCGGGTGAAAACGGACCACCTGTGTGTTTTCATCCGATCCAATCCACCAGACTGATGGAAAATAGGACCACCATCCGTCTGGATTTTTGCGGACAGGATCGGACAGAAATGTGAAAAAGAGGGGATAGGTATGGCGCTGCTCTTATTAAGAGGTGACCTACAACCTCTAAATACTTGAGGGGTGTGTGTCACGGATGCATTTAGTGCAAAAAGTGACAATAAAAGTGCAGAAAATAAATATTTGTATATTCACAAAAATCCACAAAAAAATCCTACTGTGTAAACTTCCTAACCGCTTATATATAATGCATATTGTATTCAAACGAAAATAAAATAAACACAATCCTGTGCAAAACCTGCAATTCAAAGTGACATTTCTGTGCAAAAAAAGCCAAGATATATGACTGGTGTATATTGTTGCTGTGAAACTGGGTTCAGAAATATGCATATACCTTCCTTAAACCCTGGTGTATAAAAAAGTCAACTTTTGGACTTTTTTATACACCAGGGTTTAAGGAACGGTATATGCATATTTCTGAACCCAGTTTCACAGCAACAATAGACATCAGTCATATATCTTGGATTTTTTTGCAGAGAAATGTCACTTTGAATTGCAGGTTTTGCACAGGATTGTGTTTATTTTATTTTATTTTCGTTTGAACATAATATGCATTATATATAGGCGGTTAGGAAGTTTACACAGTAGGATTTTTTTGTGGATTTTTGTGAATATACAAATATTTATTTTCTGCACTTTTATTGTCACTTTTTGCACTAATTGCACCGTGACACACACCCCTCGAGTATTTAGAGGTTGCAGGTCACCTCTTAGTAAGAGCAGCGCCATACATATCCCCTCTTTTTCACATTTCTTCTACATTCACCTTAGGGTGAATTTATTGATAAAGGCTGCAGCTCCTCATTTTTCATTTTCACCATAAGCGCAGGGGTCTAATAATTTTTTCAGAATCGGATAGCAGCGGATGTCAGCGGACATGTACCTGCTGACATCCGCCACTCTATAGGGGTGAATGGAGGGTCCGATCAGGTCCGCCTGAAAAACTGACAGGTGGTCCTGATCGGACAGCACGTGTGAAAGGGCCCTAACAGTTATGAATATGTACACCTACAGAAACAGATCAAGATGATAATGATCAAACATTACAGTCCATCATTCTTCACTGGATACCACGTTGGGCAAATGATTGCAGAAAAATTCCAGTTGATTGTTTAATTACAGTATATAGGATTATATTTTGTGAAACAATAGCCTTCTTCAACGCTATTGTCTTCATTTTTGTATGAAACGTTCTCATAAATTTTATTACAAATTTCTGATGTATGAAAAATAATGTTATTTGTCGATATACCCATTGATCTTTGATTTTGTCTGTTTTTCAGGACTTTGAGTCTTTCTTTGATGCCAAAGAAGGGAATGAAATCTATGTATTTTTTGGTCTGACTCCACCTAAATCTGCAAAGGTAAATGAGTGATATGGTGCATGCAGCTAGTTGTGTTTTAAATTAAACTATGGCTCGGTTCACACCTATGCAGTTTGCTTTTGATCGTTTCTGCGGTGGTTTTTGCCATGCATTTTGCGTTTTTGCACACATGTTTTTGACACATTTTTCGATGTGTTTTGCATTATTTATGCTTTTTGTGGCCAATTTGTTGTTGGAGGGGGAATGCAAAACACAAATCGTGGCAAAATCACGGCAAAAACTCACTACATGCTTTTCTTCTGCAGCTTCTCCATTGAAGTCTATTGAACCAAAAACGTCTTTGCTTTAAAAAAAGTCCCTAACCCTAACACAGTGCCTGAAAAAAAGCATATATGTGAACGTGTCATATAGGAAACCATGTTAAATGGACTGTAGTTTCTGCAAAAAGCATTAAAAAATGCATAGGTGTGAATCGAGCCTAATGCAGCGTACAAGCGACCGGACTTTCCGGCAGACTAGGTCCGACGGTCTTCCCGACAGACTTCTGGCGGACTTTCTGAACGGACAGACTTGCCTACACACGACCGGACTTTCCGGCAGACTAGGTCTGCCGGTCTTCCCGGAGGACTTTCGACGGAGTTACGGCAGACTTTCCGAATGAACGGACTTGCCAACACACAGACAAGTCCGTTCATTTTGAACATGACTCGGGTACGACGGGACTAGAAAAGGAAGTCAATCTCGCTGCTTTTATCAGCGAGATTGACACCTTGCAAGCCCCGTCGCAGCTGTCGGGTGCATGCCGCCTCCATTGCTAGTAAGGAAACCCGGCAGTGTAGCTTTTCAGCTTCACGCCAGGAACCCTACTGTGAATGCGCAAGACTCTGCTCCTTTCTCCTACTGGCCCAGCAACAGGGGGAGGAGGAGGAAGCCCCAGCCGTGATGTCAATACCCACGGCTGAGGCTCCCGAAAGTGGGGAAAGCATACCTGTGAAAGACAGGTATGCTGCCCACCCTCCCTCCCGAAAGGTGCCAAATGTGGCACCGGAGGGGGGAAGAGTACAATGAGTGGAAGTTCCACTTTTGGGTGGAACTCTACTTTAATAGCTTCCCAGTCTTAGTCCGTAGGGTTCAATATTGAGTTGGCCCACCCTTTGCAGCTATAACAGCTTCAACTCTTCTGGGAAGGCCGTCCACAAGGTTTAGGAGTGTGTTTATGGGAATGTTCGACCATTTTTCCAGAAGCACATTTGTGAGGTGGTCTATCAGGTTGAGGCAGGCCAGTCAAGTTCCTCCACCCCAAACTCACTCATCCATTTCTTTATGGACCTTGCTTTGTGCACTGCTGCGCAGTCGTGTTGGAACAGAAAAGGGCCATCCACCAAACTGTTCCCACAAAGTTGGGAGCATGAAATTGTCCAAAATGTCTTGGTATGCTGACACCGTAAGAGTTCCCTTCACTGGAACAAAGGGGCCAAGCCCAACCCATGAAAAACAACCCCACACCATAATCCCCCCTCCACCAAATGATTTGGACCAGTGCACAAAGCAAGGACCATAAAGACATGGATAATTGAGTTTGGGTTGGATTAACTTGACTGGCCTGCACAGAGTCCTAACCTCAACCTGATAGAACACCTTTGGGATGAATTAGATCGGAGACTGTGAGCCAGGCCTTCTCGTCCATCATCAGTGCCTGACCTCACAAATGTGCTTCTGGAAGAATGGTCAAACATTCCCATAAACACATTCCTAAACCTTGTGGACAACCTTTCCAGAAGAGTTGAAGCTGTTATAGCTGCAAAGGGTGGGCCAACTCAATATTGATCCCTAGAGATGAAGACTGGGATGCCATTAAATTTCATGTGCGTGTAAAGTCAGGTGTCCCAATACTTTTGACAATATAATGTACATACCTGGGAAAAAGGGACTCCTACAAATACCTAGGAAAAGGATGCACCTTTGCCATACCCCCCCCCCCTTTCCAGTTTGGCTGATCCTGAAGAATTACTATATAAAAATAATTAATTAAACCCACAAGTATGTTTTTCAGCGTGTCCATTACCTTTATACTGGATTTTTATCATAGAAAATGCAAAAATTCTGAGGTTGGATATAAGGTTTTTTTAGTACAACATTTTTAGTACCCAACCAATACCCAACCAATTGTCCTTTGAAGCTTAGTGTGGGGCCCATGGGGCCCCTGCAGACAGTAATCTGTGTTTTCCTTACCTAGGGGGTTTACTCAGGCCAGTGACAGAAAATATTCACTAGACTGGGTGTCACTATCATACCTTTTTCTGGACCTTTAATAATGGATCTAACTGAAAAATATGTGACTGTTATATAATATCTATGGATAGTTTTTTTTTCTTTTGCTACCTGTATACCATTGGGGAAATTTGCCTTCACTTCCTATTCCAGAGAAACAACAGAAAGTTGGTGGAAATCTCCGAAAGTGATTGGAATTCCCCTCTTAGGGCTGGTACACATGTGTGCCAATAACTTGTGTTTTTTGCAGCATTCATTCCATTTTTTAAAGCCTCATAACCGCCCTTCAACACCTGCCATTAATATTACAATGGGCACCACATAGTGCTGTTCACACAGGACTAGTAGCATTGTGTTGTGTTAAAAATTAAGCAACATGTCGCTTTCATGAGGCATAGATGATTGTCAGCCGCCTCCCTTGATTTCAATGGTATTGCTCTGTAACCTCACCTTAACAGCACCTATAGCATTAATGGCGTGTTGGTGAAGCATTTATAAAGTGTTAGCTGGGCACTGGGGGAGAGGCAATGGAGGCTCCTGTATCCCAGAATGCACTGGGGATTAACAGAGAACAAGCAGCTCCAGTCACTTCCTCTTTGTACAGAGCAACTGTGTGGCATCAAGCTAGCCAGCAATACTGGCAGTGCCAGGAAGGAGAAGAGACATTGAGCATTATTGCCAGTGGCAAAGAGATCAAGGTATATGAATCCATCTGGTAGAGAATTCAGAAAGTGTCTGCTATCACACCACAACCTAACCTCGCCTCAAGGTAGATCATTTCTTCCACATCACTTCTCCTTTAAGCACTTCCCACTAGAAAAGTAACATTTTCATTGGGCATTTATCAAGCAATCTTGAAGCAATTTCAATGCTTCATAAACACAATGATAACACATCATAAACACATCATAATTGCTATGGGAGCGTTTATTGAGCATTGCTTCATTCTTCATAATCAACACCTGTGAACGGGCCCAAGGAAGGTTTCTTCTCACCTATTGTTCTGAAGGCAACTCCAAAATTTGGGATTTCCCCTCATTCTCCTTCCTGGTTACAGTGGGTTAAAAGTACAATTATGTAGCGCTACCCCCGTAGGAGTCGCTGGATAGAATAAGTCCTCCTGTTCTTGACCTCCTTAGAAGCCTCGACCTCTCTGACTCACCTGGTTGGGTGGAAGCCTTTAAAGCACCATAAAACCCGCTGGGGCAGTGCCTGACACACAGCAATGATGCTCTATCAGAGAGACAAACACCAAATCAGATACTAAAAGGTAATTTAAAGTGGCTGTAAACCCTTATATATACCCAGTGAAGTGACTGGCCTTAGGTGATACACAGTGATGAAACGGATGAAACACATCCTCCTACAGAAATTGTGCCTGTTTATCTGCAGCCATCTCTTCTCTACATCCTTTCACAGTCCAGAATCTATTAAGCTTGTCTGAGAGGTAAAAAAAAAGGGGGAAGAAAGGTGAAGCTCAATGAGGAGATCTCAGAGAGCTGATTGGAGGAAAGGGACACCCCCCCCTCCCCCTTCAAACAGAACACAGGAACAGAACTGAAGTTGTCAATCAGCTGAAGCTCCCTCCCTTTTACAAATCAAACTATCCCTTTATTAAGACATTGACGGGGAACAAGGGAAAAAAAGCAGAAGTTACTCCGTCCTATACAAGGGCTAATGAAAGCCTTCCACCAACAGCAAATTGTATGTCAAGCCAGTCAGGGTGGTACTACTAGTTCAGCTGAAAACGGCCTTCCAAGGCTGCCACACCCTGTCAAACTTATTAGGGCAATTCCGAACAATATATGTCAATATATGCGTTCCACTTCAGAATAATCTCCCTCTTGGCATAGTACAATAAATAAGAGATTATTAGTTTCGTATATCTGGGTCTTTGTTCATCATCCAAGATACCCAACAACACCACAGTAGTGGAGATAGGGAGGGTCAGCTGCAGATGGCAGTTAATTACCTCAAACACCTCCATCCAAAACCGGGCCACCCTTGGACAGCTCCAAAGCATATGAAAGTAAGAGCCAGGACCTGTAATACAGTGGGGACACTCTGGAGATCTCTGAGGAAATATCCCATGCAACCTCTGGGGGGGGTGTAGTACACTCTGTGTAAGAATTTAGTCTGAATCAACCTGTCTCCAGAGGAAATCATAAGTCTTGTACTATCTTCAAAACAGTCTTCCCAGTCCTCTCTGTCATGGTCAGGCCAGTGGCGTCACTAGGGTTGGTGTCACCTGGTGCGGTAAAATATGGTGTCCCCCCCGGTCACTGAGCAAGCTGGAGCACTGAGCAGGCTAGCGCATTGGCATAGCTCTCCCCCCTAGCCTGCCGCAATGCTCTGTCCTGCCACTGTGAAGTGACAGCAGGAGCAGAACAGAGCAGTAGACAATGGGCAGGCTAGTGCATTGGGCTCTCTTCTGTCTAGCCTGCCACAGTGCTGTCCAGGGAGCTGGGTAGGCTAGTTTCGGGATGGCAGCGCGCGATCACGATGTGCACCCCAAACCGGCCCCAGTAAATGTTGTGGTTTATGCCAGTGTGCCAATCCATGCACTGTCACGAATGGGGGGTGACACCATCACGGTCGGATATCACTTCCTTCTTAATGGTGTCATCCGGGCCTGGACTGGGACAGAAAATAAACCCAGACATTGTAGACTGAGTAGCCTAGTGGAATCCCCCAAGTGTAAATCCCTCTCAGTGTAATCCTCCCAGTGTAAATCCTTGCAGTGTAACAGTGTAATTCCCCCTCCCCCATGTAAATCCTCTCAGTTTATTCTCCCATAGTGTAAATCTCCCCAGTATAAATCCCCCCACCGTTGTGCTCCCGCATGTAAATCCCTGCACTATTGTACTCCCCCACGTAAATCCCCACACCATTGTACTCCCCGGTGTAAATCCCCACAGTGTAAAACCCCCGCAGTATATTCCCCCCTGTGTAAATACCTTCCAGTGTAATGCCCCCAATGTACCCCCCCTTGTAATGCCCCTAATGTAACTCCCCCTGTGTAATCCCCCTAATGTAACCCCCCGAGTAATCCCCCTAATGTAACCGCCACTGTGTATATCTGCCAATAGTGACTATATAGTGTATATCTCTCCCCTCCCCACATTTACAGACCTTAGAACAGTGTGGCTCTGTCCACATGGATGTCCCTCCTCCTAGGCTCCTCCTCCTGTTGTGGATGTACTGTCAGTGTGGAGGAGGAGCCTAGATTCCATCGGCTCTGAGGAGTGTAATTGTGATAGGCAACCGGCATCTCTCCCCGCCTGCCTGTCACAATAGGTAATTGCTGGTTCCTGGAAGACATGCGGGCGCCAGGCACTGGGCTAGTCTGAGCAGTGAGCTGTCTGCCTATGCCTTCTTTCTCCTCCTCCCTCCCCGTCCATCGCGTAGTCACAGCAGAAATACCGGAGTGCGCAGGGGAAGGAGGAAGAGGAGAGAGCCGTGGCGCTCCTCTCAATCCAGCGATGTGCCGGGTGACACCCGCTAGAGGGCCCGCACCCCCCGATCCCCCCTAGCAACACCACTGGGTCAGGCAGGTCCGATCTCCATGCCTCCCACAGTCTATCCACCCTAGAGGAGTCTAGACTTAATAAATCCAGGTAAAGGGATGAAAGAGGTTTGGACAACGACTCCTGAGCAAGGAGTTCCTCAATGGGGTCCATTGCTAGAGTTGGGGTACCAGGGATTTGGGCACGGGCAGCATGTCGCAGTTGAAGGTAACGGAAATACATCCACTGAGGTAGTCCAAATTTCTGTCGGAGGCCAGGGAAGGGAATCAGGGAACCCGTGGTGTATATGTCTCACAAAGGTTTTCACCCCAAATCTGCCCCTCAAATGGGGGCAGGTGGGAGATGGAAATGTGCAAGATTGGGGTTACCCCATAAGGAACAAAATGGAGACCAGCGATCAGGTTGCCTAAATCCTCCTTGCTACCTCCCGCACCCACAACGTTGTTCTAGTGGGGCGCGGGAGGCTGGGATATGCCTGGCTCCCCCCCATAGTTGCCAAGCTCCTGAAGAGAACCCACCAAGGCAGCCTCAAGGCAGACCGCAGCATTGGCCCGAAATTGTATGAACCACCAATGAACAGTGACTAAAACTGCTGCCCAGTAATAGGTTCTGTAATCAGCCCCGCACACCACTCTGGAAGACACAGCTTAGTCCTAGCTAACCGGGATGAGACCCCGTCCAAATGACCCGCCGCAACGATCAATCTCCGTGAAAAAGCTAAGAGGTATCCACATAGGGCAGTTGCGGAAAAAATAGAGGATTCTCCACAGGAATATAATTTTAAGAATATTAATTCCCCCCATATAATTCAGAGGCAATGCTGCTCACAAGGTACATCTGTCCCTCGACTGAGTCAATAAGGAGTACAAATTAAGAGTGTAAAAACTGGAGAGCTCTCACCTCAAATGGACACCTAAATAGTGAAACTGGTCCACCCATCTCAACGGCGTATCCACCGCAGTCACCCGAGCCTGGGGGTCCAGGGGGAAGAGAACAGACTTCGACCAGTTGATTTGGATCCTGGAAAAATGACCAAACTCGTCAAAGATCCTAAGGGCAGCCCTCAAGAAGGAATCAGCATCATGTAGGTAAAGAAGAGTATCGTCCGCATAAAGCAAATTTTTTCCCTCATAGGAGCCCACCATCAGCCATTCAACAGAGTGGGACTCCCAAATCAGAATAGCCAAGGGCTCTAAGGCTAGAGCAAATAGGGATGGGGACAGCGGACATCCCTGCCGAGTATCCCTCTGCAACAGGAAGGGTTCAGATAAACTGCGGTTAGTGCGAATACAGACCTTTGGTGCTCGATAGATCATGGCCAGCCAGAGAAGAAATTTGGGACCAAAGCCAATTCTACAATGACTTTCTGACCTCCATTTTTGTGATTAGCGAATAGATTCAGGAACAACTGTCTAAGGTTAATATCAGTACCTTTTCCTGGCATAAACCCCTTCTGGTCCACCTGGATGACATCCTCCAGAACCCTTGAATGCCTCCTGGCAAAGACCTTTGCTAAGATTTTTGCGTCTACGTTAATCAGAGAGTTTAGCCTCTCCCCTATGACCTTTTATCTCTTGGTGTCAGGAAAACTTGTCAGAAGTGATTAATGCAGATAGCAGAGACACAAAACGGCAAATAGAAATCACACTTAGTGCTCTTAATTGAAACAAGTACACACTATAGAGGGATATGCTTTGTTCATATTTCATGTCTGAGGTTTACAACCATTTTAATGTATTGTGAATTAGGTCAATGGATAACCTGGTAAACACAAGATAGATTGAACATAGTATTGACATTGACTGATAGAAGGTATCGCTAACAGAATATTAAGCAGTGTTTGGATTTGACCTCCAGATCAGCATAAACAGTAACACCACCACCTTAAGTACAGCAATGAGCAATGAATAGATTTGAGCTACTAATGAATGAGGCTATACTGCTAACATGCACTAATAGCAGTTATGCTAGGCATAAACTGACTGGATTGGCCCAGCCCATATAGAAATGACTGAGTATTTAAATAGACTAATGGGGTGCAGCAATAGTAATGGGAGGGGCAGTCTCTAATATGGGTCTTGGGCCGGCTTCCATTGGGGCCCTTTAAGAACGAGAGGTATAGTGTGGTATTGATAACGGGAGTGAAGGGTTAAGTTGAGTGTAGGAGGGTTATGATGCCTAAATATCCTGATCTCCGCAGTCTCTCTCACTGACTCCTGGGCTTAGTCGTCTGCTCTCGTGGTGGAAGGGGGCCTCCTCAGTTAGACTATGATGTAGCAAGAGTCCAGCAGTCTTTAGCAGTGAGCCTGGGTACACTTGGGTCTCCTGGCAGCAATGAGAGAAGAAGCTGTGATGTAGGCTAGGCTGCTGGAAGTCTTGTGCTCCCACTGGTGATTAGCTTTGAGCCTAGCCTCCCTGAAGACAAGGTCCCTTGGATGCTTCTGCCAGAATTCCTGCAACGCTAAGAGAGCAACTTTTGCCAGGCGATTGTTTTTAAGTGTTCCCCTCCTTGACTCCTCCTGTGCCCCAGAGCATATAGGGACCTGCAGTTCTGAAATCCAGTTGTTCCTTTACATGGCTGTTGCTTTGGACTACACCTCCCAAGATTCCCAGCATTCTGCCAGGATGTCCATGTGTTTGCTTGGCTTTAGTTCTCCCCCCACTGACTGGAGGAAACTGGTGCAGCATAACGTCAGTATCTCAACTGTGAGCTTTCCACAATGTGCATTAGAAGCAGGATCGACTTTCATGCAGGGCAAAAGAGGCAGCTGCCCTGGGCCTGGTCATTGTTGTGGGTCCCAAAGCAGCTGCTCCTTTAGCTCCCACTATCCGCAAATAGTTGATAAATGGATTTGGGAGGACCAAAGGAAATGTTTGCCCAGGGTCCAATTAATATTAAAGACAGCCCTGATTAGAAGATGCAGCAAATGAGATGCAGCCTGTCTCCTTTACTGGCTGGTGGATGTCCAGCATCATTTAGCACTTCCTCCCCAACCTGACTGTCCCTGGCTCACCCCTTACATTTATTGGATTTAAGTTCTCTCTGTCATGGAGGCTCAGCATCACATATGGGTCTTGCCTAGAGTAGTCTACATGTAAATACAGCCTGTCTGTCTAGGAACACACCCATTTCCAGACTGACATTCACCCATGAAGGCATTTTGGTATTTTCACAACTCCTTACAAGGAGGAATTGAGTGTGCCATCTGCTGCTTTCATTACTTAGCGAGTCACTGGTAGGGTGGCCACGTGTCCCGGATTGCCCGGGATTGTCCCTTACTTTACATATTTGTCCCATGTCCCGGGTACCTTCATTCCGGGACAATACAGTGTCCCGGAATGAAAAAAAAAACACACCGCCGCCGATTCTGTCTCCGAGTCTGACTGCCACCCTTATTATATCAGTATACACAAGTGCCTTAACTGGTTGCTAGGCTAGGGCCGCCCGCCCCGCGTCTAGCAACCAGTGACGTCAGCTGGCACCGTCAGTCACGTGGGACTGGAGTCAGTGCAGTGGGCACTGGGCACCCGCACGGCACGGCGGCGACGGCGCACTCGTCTAGACTCACTCTACGGCTGAGCAGCGCGCCTCTGAGAGAGAGAGCAGCCGCCAGCCTGCCAGTGTCAGTGAGTCGGAGTCCACTTACTAGCCTGCCCTGTGCGCGCCGCCCAGCCCCAGTCAGTGGTGGACAGTGCCTGCCAGTGACCAGTCCCAGAGCCTCCGAGCCGACTACAGCTACTCCAGCAGCCGAACATTGATTGCCACTGCCAGCCAGCAAGCGCAACCCTCCGAGCTGCCCGTCCTGAGAGAGTGAGTCGTCCATCCTCCTGATTGATCCGAGTCCTCCCTCCGGCTCCCTCCCGCCCACGAGGTCCGCCCGCCAGGCGCCAGAGTACTTCAGGTTAGTGTAACTTCCACACTACCTAGTGAGCAATGCACACACACTCCCTCTCAAATCTGCTGCTGTCCCCAGACCCCCACCCCCCTCAGTTCTGCTGCTGTCCCCCACACAGCCACACTCCCTCTCAGTTCTGCTGCTGTCCCCCACCCCCCTCAAAATGCTGCTGTCTCCCACACTCCCTCTCAGTTCTGCTGCTCTCCCCCTCCATCTTTCCTCCATGTCCCCCTCCGTTCTTCCTCTGTGTCCCCCTCTGTTCTTCCTCCGTGTCCCCCTCCATTCTGCTGCTGTCCCCCTCCATTCTTCCTCCGTGTCCCCCTCCGTTCTTCCTCCGTGTCCCCCTCCGTTCTTCCTCCGTGTCCCCCTCCGTTCTTCTTCTGTGTCCCCCTCCGTTCTTCCTCCGTGTCCCCCTCCGTTCTGCTGCTGTCCCCCTCCGTTCTTTCTCCGTGTCCCCCTCCGTTATTCCTCCATGTCCCCCTCCGTTCTTCCTCCGTGTCCCCCTCCGTTCTGCTGCTGTTCCCCTCCATTCTTCCTCCGTGTCCCCCTCCGTTCTTCCTCCGTGTCCCCCTCCGTTCTTCCTCCGTGTCCCCCTCCGTTCTTCCTCCGTGCCCCCCTCCGTTCTTCCTCCGTGTCCCCCTCCGTTCTTCCTCTGTGTCCCCCTCCGTTCTTCCTGTGTCCCCCTCCGTTCTTCCTCTGTGTCCCCCTCCGTTCTTCCTCTGTGTTCCCCTCCGTTCTTCTTCTGTGTTCCCCTCCGTTCTTCCTCCGTGTCCCCCTCTGTTCTGCTGCTGTCCCCCTCCATTCTTCCTCCGTGTCCCCCTCCGTTCTTCCTCCGTGTCCCCCTCCGTTCTTCCTCCGTGTCCCCCTCCGTTCTGCTGCTGTCCCCCTCCGTTCTTCCTCTGTGTCCCCCTCCATTCTGCTGCTGTCCCCCTCCATTCTGCTGTCCCCCTCCGTTTTGCTGCTGTCCCCCTCTGTCCTGCTACATAGTTACATAGTTACATACATAGTTACATAGTAGGTGAGGTTGAAAAAAGACACAAGTCCATCAAGTCCAACCTATGTGTGTGATTATGTGTCAGTATTACATTGTATATCCCTGTATGTTGCGGTCATTCAGGTGATTATCTAATAGTTTCTTGAAGCTATCAATGCTCCCCGCTGAGACCACCGCCTGTGGAAGTGAATTCCACATCCTTGCCGCTCTTACAGTAAAGAACCCTCTACGTAGTTCTTCTCTTTTCTTCTAATTGTAATGAGTGGCCACGAGTCTTGTTAAACTCTCTTCTGCAAAAAAGTTTTATCCCTATTGTGGGGTCACCAGTACAGTATTTGTAAATTGAAATCTGCTTTCCCCCTCCATTCTTCCTCCGTGTCCCCCTCCGTTCTGCTGCTGTCCCCCTCCGTCCTGCTGTCCCCCTCCGTTCTTCCTCCGTGTCCCCCTCCATCCTGCTGTCCCCCCAAAAATTGACAAAAAAAGTATCAAAAACCATCCTTTTTGGGCGGCGCGGGGGGGGGGGGGGGGTGTGTGTCCCTGAATGGCAGTTTGGAAATGTGGTCACCCTAGTCACTGGCCTAGAACAAGCATGCAACCAGTGAAGTATCAGGATTTGGGATCAGTGTTTTGGGTATCCTAAAAGACCTGGAGTAGGGTGGAATATCAGTGCATTTGCCTCAACAAATTATGGACAGAACCAAACTGTGGTCATTGTTTAAAGAAGGGTGCATATAGAGTCACCATTATAATATCTCTTGCAGTATTATAACATAGACTCAAGCCAATAATATCACCCAGAGCATTATAATAACCTCACATGATAATAAATTATGATAACCCCCTCAAACTGCAGTAGATTGACAATCCGATGAATTAGAATCCCCCCCCACCATGAAAGCCACACATTATTAGAGATTACAATCATTCCCCTTACAGCAGTAAATTATAACAAACCATTCGCAGTCATCATCAAATCACTATAATTCCTTCCAAGCAGGCAGCAATGCATTATTAATGATCACCGCTACAAGGAGCAATCAATGAGTAAAACCTCCCTGAGACAGCAATCCATTCTAGTACCCCCCTGCCATGGGCAGTGATGAATAATAGTAAACCAACAATATAGTGTAATACTGGCCTCTGTGATATTTGCTGTTGCTTGTGTGACTCCTTGTCACTGGTCTTGACATATTCAGCAACATCTTATGTGCTGTCTTGCTACAAAGGATGCCACCCTTGTTCAGACCCAGTTTGGTAATCTGAGGGAGTAAGAGCGCTCTGGCAAAAGTGGTCAGTGGGAGATAAAGATGCCCTGGAGTTGGTGTCAGCAGGACTTAAAATGAAGGAGGCTTTGAAGTGCCCAAGGGTCTCTGGATGGGACAGGGTCTGGAAGGCACTGTGGGGGCATGTGGGTTCTGGAGGGGGTTATTGGTACATTCCTCCCACAAACCACATTGGAATTGGCCAAGTAATAAAAGAGTGCTGCAATGATTGGTCACAGTGTACAAAAATATGTTGCCAGCACACGGACAAGCATGCTTGTAAGCAGTGCAGTAAGCTAGTCTGCCACTAGATGGCTCTGTCCCAAAAAAGTGTGTGGTGACAGTGAATAGTGTAATCAGGTGCTAGGTCCCTTTCAGTTAGAGCCAGTGGCGGTGCGTTCATTAAGAGCGCACGGGCGCCGCCCTCTCTGTCACACCACCCCGTCTGTGTAGAATGGATAGATTCATGCATTGCATGAATCTATCCATGGCCACTGTAGCCACCCCCTATTCAGGCGTCCAGTCCCTTTTTGGATGCCGGGTGCCTGAATTCCAGTGGAGGGGCTGTTTTTTTGAAGCACCTGATTAGAGCCTTCAATAGGCTTCAAAAAAGGGGGACTGCGAGTGCAGAGCATTGCGCTCGCAGTCCACCCAGGTGTGTTAGAAAAGCAAATATTAATTTGCTTTGCTAACACTGAACCGTCTCTCAGCCAATCAGGAGGTGCGGATCTAATACCTTTCACCTGATTGGCTGAATGCGCAGGCGCCCTGATTGGACGCCTAACGGAATGGAAGAAGACACACACGGGAGGACAGAGAACCAAAGAGGACACAGGAGCTCGTCGTCGTCACCCGCTGCCTAACCCGCCACCAGGATGGGGTAAGTGTGTGCCGGTCAGAGCGGGGGGGGGGTCACAGAGGCTGTATATGAATGGCATGGGCTGCATATGATAGGCACAGAGGCTGCATATGATGGGCACAGAGGCTACATATGATGGGCACAGGCTGCATATGATGGGCACAGAGGCTGCATATGATGGGTACAGAGGCTACATATGATCAGATGATGGGCACAGGCTGCATATGATGAGCACAGATGTAGAATATATATATATATATATATATATATATATATATATATATATATATATAATACTAGACTGTGTATATATATATATATATATATATATATATATATATATATATATATATATATATATATATGCATAATATAAATGCATAGTATATATATATATATATATATATATATATATATATATATATATATATATATATATATATATATATACAGTTGTGCTCATAAGTTTACATACCCTGGCAGAATTTATGATTTCTTGGCTATTTTTCAGAAAATATGAATTATAAACACAAAAACGTTTCTTTCATTCATGGTTGGTGTTTGGCTGAAGCCATTTATTATCAATCAACTGTGTTTACTCTTTTTAAATCATAATGACAACAGAAACTACCCAAATGGCCCTGATCAAAAGTTTACATACCCCAGTTCTTAATACTGTGTATTGCCCCCTTTAACATCAATGACAGCTTGAAGTCTTTTGTGGTATTTGTGGATGGGACTCTTTATCTCAGATGGTAAAGCTGCCCATTCCTCTTGGCAAAAAGCCTCCAGTTCCTGTAAATTCTTGGGCTGTCTTGCATGAACTGCATGTTTGCGATCTCCCCAGAGTGGCTCAATGATATTGAGGTCAGGAGACTGAGATGGACATTTCAGAACCTTCACTTTATTCTGCTGTAGCCAATGACAGGTCAACTTGGCCTTGTGTTTTGGATCATTGTCATGTTGGAGTGTCCAAGTACGTCCCATGCGCAGCTTCCTGGACGATGAAAGCAAATCCTCAAAATCCCCAGTATTTTTTGATAACATACTGCATTCATCTTGCCATCAATTTTGACCAAATTTCCTGTGCCTTTGTAGCTCACACATCCCCAAAACATCAGCGATCCACCTGTGTTTCACAGTAGGAATGGTGTACCTTTCATCATTGGCCTTGTTGACTCCTCTCCAAATTAAGCGTTTATGGTTGTGGCCAAAAAGAGCCAATAACACATTTTAAAGCATACATACAGCCAAATCATTTTGTTTTGAGGGTTAATTTCCTCAATGAGACCCTGGGCAGCAGCAAAAACCTGACCAAAGTATTCAACACTCTATTAAAAATAAAAGTTTTGGCTTGGGACACACTTCAAAGCATTGGTTGCTTGGCTCATGTGGAGAGATATGGAGGAGCAGGGAAAGTGGAACCTGCATATGGGATACAGTATAAAGTAATACAGAAATTGAAGGTCAGACATGGGGCACTTGGCAGAAGATACAGGCTCATGCTTAGTCATGCCACTGTTTAGGACACCAAATAAACATATGAATATTCCATGTAGAAAAGAGAAGGATGAAAATGATAGCCTCAGACCATGTTCCTTGAAAAACACACCAGCCAAGAACGCTCTCATATTTCTGTGCTGGGAGTTTGTTATGCTTGTAGTGCCTCCTTAGCTGTGGGTTGTTAAGCCAGTTCCTTCACTGGGACCTACTGTACATAGATTCCGCTGGTGGAAGGTGCAAAACCCCAGTTCCATTGCTCTGGCTTCACACTCCTCGGCTTAAGGGCCACAACAGGAGACACACGTCCACTTGATTATGAGAGACCCCTCAGTTTTCAGTGGTTACAGGCCTGACTCAGTCACTATAACTCTTCTTTACTGTATGGAAACTTGTATAACAAATTCTATAGAGAAACATTATTCCATCTTGCATGGCCGGCCAAGTACAGATTTCTTGACCACCAATGGGGTTTTTCTTTTTTTGTTTTAGTAACTACCAGCTATCCTGGAACAGGCGACATTCCACTGAAGGGGAAAATCACAAAATGAGAACGTTATATTCTAAGCTGAGGCTGTTGCTCTAATGAGGACTCAGATTAGACCTCCTCATCTTTTTAAACTACTCATGACTCTTATCTGCACTGCACTATGCCAAAACTGTAGGCACAAACTCCACCCCCGGCTACATACCCATTCCTCCCAACTTAGATGGAGACCCTGCCCTTCGCTAACCAGACTTTTACAAACCTCCCAACTTTTAGAGATGGGAACGAGGGACACCCATTAGCAAAAGTTTGTAGGCATAGGGCACACCCCCGCCACGCCCCTTTAAAGAAGAATTATACAAAAATTTTAGTTAAACCAATAAGTGTTTTTATTACTACTAATATTCCTTTATATTGGCTTTTGAAATTTACAAATGCAGGAATTTAGAAGTCAGATAAAAGGTTTAGCACTGGGAAACACTTTTTGAAAGATAAATAGTGCATTCTATATACAAGTACTGTATATCGACCATACAGGAATGAGGGACAAATGAGGAGGAAAAAGGGGCAGAGGGACTTTGTTCCAAATCATGGAGAGTCCCTCGAAATCAGGGACAGTTGGGAGCTATGACATAGGCTGTCCTTGATTGCAAACAAATCAGGGACAGTCCCATGAAATCAGGGACAGTTGGGAGCCATGCTTTTACATGCTAAGCCTCCGCCTTAAAGTATGCAGTGGAGAAATGTCAGAGCAAAGTTAGAAGTACTTATCTGCAGCCTTTTTTTTCCAGGTCAGAGACTCAAAGTACTTAGAGTGATTGTATCAATTTGTAAAACAACCCATTCGGTTTAAAATAAAAATGAAAGGCAAAACAATTTGTATAGATATAAAATAACATTATAAATACATTTTTTCTCTTTGTGATGACATTCCCTCTGTTCTCAGCTGCATAAGCTGGGAGAAGGAGAAGAAACAGCACACTGAGCTTCCCAGTGAATGCCTGTGCAGCAGGGGGAAATCAGGACAAGTCTGATCATTGGAGGAGAGCACACTGAGTTCCCAGGATAGCTAGAGAACTGACCATGCTGTGCTCTCCTGCTTAGTGTGATTGGTTTTTAATAGGAAAGCAAGGAGACTAGCAAGAACACCAAGGATTTCACATAAAGGAAGCAATACAAAGAGAACAGGATACGTTTCCATACAAGTACATGGTACAGCAGACAAATATCAGGAATATAAAGTGTTGGGGTAACAAATGCTTTAAGCAAAAGGGTCAGCATTACAGCCAGGCACAGGAGTGTTGCTAGGCCTTAGCACCTAAGACATTGGTCCCATATTGTCATTCAAGTTGCTCAGGTCCAAGGCCTGCATCTAATACTTCCTATAGAAGATGAGAGCATACCTCCCAACTTTTCAAATTGGGAAAAAGGGACACCTGTATGTAGGTAAAAGAAACACACCTGTTGTGCCCCCAGGGAATCATGAAGAATTAATCAGTGAAAAAAATATGTACAGGTGCTTTTTTCACTGCTCTGTTTTTCCTTTACATTGGCTTTTAATTTTTTTTTTTTGGGGGGGGGGGGGGTGAAAGGTTGAATGTAATATAACGCCTTTGATAGTTAAATAATGTATTATTTTAAAAGAGGTCTTTATCTCCGGTCAAAAAGAGGGACAACTGAGGAAGAAAGAAGGACAGTGGGATTCGGTTCCAAAATAGGACAGTCCTTGCAAATGAGAGGCAGTTGGGAACTATAGATAAGAGCATGCAAACTGCTTGTGTCTAGGAAAGTATCTGCAAAGGACATTCTTGAGTACTGTCCTTTAGTGTTGGGAAGAACTTGTATTGTATTCGAATTCTCTAGTCTGGTATGATAGGCCCAAGAACGGGCAGATAATCTGTCTTTCTACCTAGCGATATTAAATACTCAAGGGACTTCGGAGACAGTAGTCACCTCATAACAGGAAGTGGCTAAATGATGAGCTTTATAGCAGGGTTTAATAAAAAAATCAAAATTGAAAATATTGAACATGGCTACATTGACATAGCTCCCAAATGTCCCTCATTTAGTCTCTCTTTTGGAACTAAATCATTTTTTACTCCTCAGTTGTCCCTGGTTTTGGTTTGATGTATAGACATAGGTAAAATTATAATGTACTATTTAACTACAAAAAGTGTTATATTACACTAACCTATCATTCAAACTCCATATTACTGCATGTTTTACTCTAACTGGGTGTGTTGGTGGAATGTGTCCTTTGCCTACCTATTAAATGTTGTCTCTTTTACTTATGTCAGAAAATTGGGAGGTATGCATTACATCTTAAAGTGGTGTAATGCATACCGCGCCGCTGCTAACGGCGATATGCCATTAGTGGCGGCTCCCGCGCTCATGCGCGGGAGTGACGTCATCGCGGCTCCGGCCAATCACAGCGCCGGAGCCACAATACCCAGAAGAAGATGGACGCTCCGTACCCGAGGGGACAGCGGTGACATCGCAGGCTCCTGTGTCACGTAAGTGACACATAATGGGCTACTATGCGATGCATAGTAGCCCATTATGCTTTACCTTTGCAGGGAAAAAAAGAGGAAGTAAACCCATCAGGTGAAAATCGCGGGTGCGTGTTATACGCCGATCCCCTGCGATCCCCCGCTGACTGTGAGCAGAGCGATCGCCAGCCGCCGATATACATAGATAGCCGAGTTTGAAAATGACCTGTTTGATATGCTGTGTCCATCATAGGGCGGGACTGGGCGTGACTGTGAGCGGAGCTAGCCGAACCTAGCCGAGCTCACAGTCATGCCCATCCCAGGCGGGACTACGAGTGGAGCCGAAAGTGGCCGAGAGCGGCCACAAGTCACAGCTATGTATCTCGGCGGCGCCATTTTCAAACTGCAGTGACACTGACATGTCACTGCAGTTTACCTACAGCCTGGGCAAGGCTGCAAATGGACACTGATAAGGCTGCAAATGACACTAAGGCTACAAGGCTGCAAATGACACCAAGGCTGCAAATGACACTGGACAAGCATGCAGATGGACGCTGTGCAAGGCTGCATTGATGGGCATTTAAATGTAAGTTTTTTTTCTTAAAATATTTTTTTCCTTAACCACTTCAGCCCCGGAAGGATTTACCCCCTTCCTGACCAGAGCACTTTTTCCAATTTGGCACTGCGTCGCTTTAACTGCTAATTGCGCGGTCATGCAATGCTGTACCCAAACGAAATTTGCGTCCTTTTCTTCCCACAAATAGAGCTTTCTTTTGATGGTATTTGATCACCTCTGCCGTTTTTATTTTTTGCGCTATACACGGAAAAAGACCGAAAATTTTGAAAAAAAATGATATTTTCTACTTTTTGTTCTAAAAAAAATCCAATAAACTCAATTTTAGTCATACATTTAGGCCAAAATGTATTTGGCCACATGTCTTTGGTAAAAAAAAATGTCAATAAGTGTATATTTATTGGTTTGCGCAAAAGTTATAGCGCCTACAAACTAGGGTACATTTTCTGGAGTTTACACAGCCTTTAATTTATAACTGCCTATGTCGTTTCTTGAGGTGCTAAAATGGCAGGGCAGTACAAACCCCCCCCAAATGACCCCATTTTGGAAAGTAGACACCCCAAGGAAATTGCTGAGAGGCATGTTGAACCCATTGAATATTCATTTTTTTTGTCCCAAGTGATTGAATAATGACAAAAAAAAAAAAAAAATTACAAAAAGTTGTCACTAAATGATATATTGCTCACACAGGCCATGGGCATATGTGGAATTGCACCCCAAAATACATTCTGCTGCTTCTCCTGAGTACGGGGATACCACATGTGTGGGACTTTTTGGGAGCCTAGCCGCGTACGGGGCCCCGAAAACCAATCACTGCCTTCAGGATTTCTAAGGGCGTACATTTTTGATTTTACTCCTCACTACCTATCACAGTTTTGAAGGCCATAAAATGCCCAGATGGCACAAACCCCCCCAAATGACCCCATTTTGGAAAGTAGACACCCCAAGCTATTTGCTGAGAGGCATGTTGAGTCCATGGAATATTTTATATTTTGACACAAGTTGCGGGAAAGTGACAATTTATTTTTTTTATTTTTTTTTTTTTTGCACAAAGTTGTCACTAAATGATATATTGCTCACACAGGTCATGGGCATATGTGGAATTGCACCCAAAAATACATTCTGCTGCTTCTCTTGAGTACGGGGATACCACATGTGTGGGACTTTTTAGGAGCCTAGCCGCTTACGGACCCCGAAAACCAAGCACTGCCTTCAGGATTTCTAAGGGTGTACATTTTTGATTTCACTCCTCACTACCTATCACAGTTTTGGAGGCCATGGAATGCCCAGGTGGCACAAACCCCCCCCAAATGACCCCATTTTGGAAAGTAGACACCCCAAGCTATTTGCTGAGAGGCATGGTGAGTATTTTGCAGCTCTCATTTGTTTTTGAAAATGAAGAAAGACAAAAAAAAAAATTTTTTTTTTCTTTTTTTAATTTTCAAAACTTTGTGACAAAAAGTGAGGTCTGCAAAATGCAGACACGACATCTTTTTTTGGGGGTTCGTTGGGTAGGGGTACTCGGGAGGACATAAAAATGCCTCTCATGCAGCCGACTGCATTTGGTTGGGGATGTGAATGGGGGAAGTACGGGTGCTGCAGAAGTGGTGGGTTCCCAATTAGGATTGGCGAATGCAGCAGGAAGGGCACTATGGGCATGACGGGCCTGTGTTTGTCTTTTTGGTGGCAGCCGGACACTATTTGTGCTTGCCACCTCACCAGCTTGAACTGCACTTATGGGACTCGCCACGTCACCAAGTGTTACTGCAGTGCTGGTTTGACTACGACCGGGGTGTACTAGGCCGCTGGCACTTGCCAGTTCACCAAAACGCTACCAAAAAAACTGTTAACGATCGCAGGGATCAGGCCTGACTCTGTGAACGCTGCAGTTATGTGTTTAGTGTTTTGTAAGTGACAGTGATCGATCGATACTGCACTTGGGTGGGCTGGGCTGGGCCGGGCGGAGGGGCAAAACGCAGGTGCTAGCAGGTATTTGGGCTGATTCCGCTAACACTGCGTTTTTGGGAACCCTAAACTGCTGGGGACGCCAGTATAGATCTGATCGGATCAGATATTGATCAGTTCAGATACTATACCACTAAGGGAGGTGTATGGTGCGTGCGTGGGTGTTAGCGCGACCGGCGCTAACCTGACGCTGCCTGGGGCTGGTGCTTGCCAGTTCACCAAAACGCTACCAAAAAAACTGTTAGCGATCGCAGGGATCAGGCCTGACTCTGCGAACGCTGCAGTTATGCGTTTAGTGTTTTGTAAGTGTCAGTGATTGATCGATACTGCACTTGGGTGGGCTGGGCTGGGCCGGGCGGAGGGGCAAAACGCTGGTGCTAGCAGGTATCTGGGCTGATCCCGCTAACACTGCGTTTTTGGGAACCCTAAACTGCTGGGGACGCTAGTATAGATCTGATCAGATCAGATATTGATCCGATCAGATACTATACCACTAAGGGAGGCGTATGCTGCGTGCGTGGGTGTTAGCGGTACTGGCACTAATCTGACACTGCCTGGGGCGACGCATATCACCGCCGGGCGATCAGGGGGCTAAACCTTTATTCGGTAATAAACGGCGGGTGCCCTGACACTATAAAAAATAAACGAACTAACCAGCGTCACCTGTAACAGTTATATGGTGATCAGTGGTGAAAGGGTTAACTAGGGGGCAATCAAGGGGTTAAAACATTTATTAGATAGTATATGGGGGTCCCTGTCGCTATAAAACGCTAACGGCGAACCTAAATATTTACCTCACTAACTAGCGTCACCAGCGACACTAATACAGCGATCAGAAAAATGATCGCTTAGCGACACTGGTGACGGGGGGTGATCAAGGGGTTAAAACTTTATTAGGGGGGGTTAGGGGGGTATCCTAGACCTACAGGGGGCCTAACACTCACTGCCCTAACACTGTAACTGTCACAAACTGACACCAATGCAGTAATCAGAAAAAAAAAAAAAAAAAAACCTGCTTGGTGTCAGTTTGTGACGGGGGGGGGGTGATTGGGGGGGGATCGGGGGGGGGATCGGGGGGGGATCGGGGGGGATCGGGGTGTTTTGTGTGCCTGGCATGTTCTACTGTGTGTGTGTGTGTTGGTGCACTCACATTACAGTCTTCTCTCCTCGGCCCGGAACGGAAAATACAGAGCCGAGGAGAAATGACATCATTTCCTCTGCCTCTGTGTACAATACAGAGGCAGGGAAATGATCCCATTGGCTGGGAGCGATCGCGAGGGGGGGGCCACGAATGGATGGCCTCCCCCTCACCACCGATCGCCGGGGGAGATTTGCCGACCGCCGCAGGCACCGGGGGGGGTCCGATCGGACCCCCCACCCGCGGGCAGGCAAGGACGTACCTGTAAGTCCTTTTGCCTGCCCGTGCCGCTCTGTCGAAGTACATCGTCGTGCGGCGGTCGGCAACTGGTTAAAATTCCCTCCTAAACTTGTGCGTGTTATACGCCAGCGCGTGTTATACGCCGATAAATACGGTACTTAATTACAGTATATATCAAATAATATGCAAAGTGGTTGGAGGGAAGCTTCAGAATAGCAAAGATGTTTTTATTGCAAATTATGTGAGCAGACCGCAGTTCCTCTTTAAATACCACCAAAAAACTCTGTCACCAACAAAAATATAAAAATCTTTTGGCTTTTGTGTTGCATTACTGAGTAGTTCTCAATCAAACTATCTTCGAAGAGAGAAGGGGTAATTGGCCACAGGGCCCTAATTCTGACTTTACAGGCAAGATGGACAATGATATAGTACAAAAATATATTTTATTAACAATAAGTCATATCAAACAGGTCAAGTAAAAAAAGAATAAAAAACATACAATAGGCATATGATAGTAATGAGTATCTAGTGTAAACAAGAGAGTTGACACCAAATAAACGACAGTGAGCCCCTGTGCATCAACATGTTTCGCTGTTTTGCTTCGTCAGGACACACTTGGGGGTAGTTGAAAGGAACAGGTCTCACTTGTCAACATAGAAATATCTCCACATGGAGAGCTCCCAGATGATCACCCAGGAATCACCGTGTAAAGCAGTAGGAAGTTCTTACTAATATAGGGTAACCAGACATTCCCGGTTTCTGGGGACAGTCCCCGGATTGAGGACTCCCCAGACCAAGTCCGTCCCCAGTTTTGTCCCCGGATTGGATTTGAATAGGGGCTGGGGCAATTTCAAAGACAGCCCGTGCAGAATAAAAAGAAAAAATCTGAATTGCACCCCACCCCCCCGCCGCTCCTACTAGCTTATGGGGGTTTATTTTTTTCCATTATCTGTGCCCCTTTCTGATGATCATGTGCTGGGCGGAGCGGAGGGACTATTTCTTCAGTTTCGGGCGCATGCCCATTCAGCTCCACTCGTATGTTCTTCTGCCTTGGCTCAAGTCCCGGCCAGCCGCCTGCCTGCTTAGCTCCTTGCCTTCCCTGGTGGAGTGATCTTCCTCTGCCCCCCACCCAATACTAGCCGGGGCCCGAAGAGTAAAGCCCCATACACACTATCAGATTTTCTGCTGATTTTTGTCTTTAGATTTACCAAAACCATGTAGTGCAAGGGCCGGCCTGATTGCATACAAATTGAAACTCCTAATTGGTTTGACCCCATATTATATTTGGTAAATCTGAAGGAAAAAAACAGCAGAAAATCTGATTGTGTGTCTGGGGCTTTAGACTTGACAGGCTGTAAGGGGCAAACAGTTGTCGATTGCTGCCATTACAAGTAAAAAAAAAAATATGTCCCCGGATAAAAATCTGGTCACCTTATACTAATACCAGCGACCGTGTATAGGGCTTATGGCGTAAGGATATATAGATATGATTATAAACTCATATGGTTCACCGGGGGGAAGGAAGGAGATACACCGTGAGTATCCAAATAATTAAATGGGGAGAGTAATAGAGAGGAGAAGGGTAGAACAAACAACACCCTTCCACCTGTTTTCAGTCCACAGTAACAGGGGCTTCAACAATAATCCATATGGACATACCTGCCCACAGTCAGTATAACTATATAGGCTCCATAGGTATATTTAACCACTTAAGGACCAGCCTCGCTTTGGATTTTAGGTGTTTACATGTTTAAAACTGTTTTTTTTTTGCTAGAAAATTACTTAGAACCCCCAAACATTCTATATGGTTTTTTTTCTAACACCCTAGAGAATAAAATGGTGGTCATTGCAATACTTTTTTTTGCACCATATTTGCGCAGCGGTCTTATAAGCGCACTTTTTTTTGGAAAAAATTCACTTTTTTGAATAAAAAAATAAGACAGCAGTAAAGTTAGCCCAATTTTTTTTTTTATATTGTGAAAGATAATGTTACGCTAAGTAAATTGATACCCAACATGTCACGCTTCAAAATTGCGCCCGCTCGTGGAATGGTGTCAAACTTTTACCCTCAAAAATCTCCATAGGCGACATTCAAAAAATTCTACAGGTTGCATGTTTTGCGTTACAGAGGAGGTCTAAGGCTAGAATTATTGCTCTGGTTCTACCGGTCGCGGTGATACCTCACGTGTGTGGTTTGACCACCGTTTTCATATATAGGCGCTACTCGCATATGCGTTCGCTTCTGCGTGTGAGCTTGTCGGGACGGGGTTTTTTTTTTTTTTTTTTTATTTTATTTTTATTATTTATTTTACATTATTTTATTTATTTTTACACTGTTTAAAAAAAAAAAAAAGTGTCACTTTTATTCCTATTACAAGGGATGTAAACATCCCTTGTAATAGAAAGGACCTGACAGGACCGCTTAAATATGAGATCTGGGGTCAAAAAGACATCAGATCTCATATTTACACTAAAATGCAATAAAAAAAAAAAGTAATTTAAAAAAATGACATTGAAAAAAATATGCCTTTAAGAGGCGTGGGTGGAAGTGACGTTTTGACGTTGCTTCCACCCAGCAGTGTCATGGAGACGAGTGGGCGCCATCTTAGCCTCACTCGTCTCCAGGCACAGAAGGAAGACGGACGCGATCGCCTCCGCCGCTACCGACGGCTCCGGTAAACGGCAGAGGGCACCGGATCGTGGCGGGAGGGGGGGGGGCCCTCTCCCGCCACCGATAAAAGTGATCTTGCGGGGAATCCGCCGCAGGGACCACTTTTATCAGAAAGTCGTCCGCCACACGAAAACGTGGATACCGGGGTTATGGCAGCTAGCTGCTGCCATAACAACGATATCCGCCGACAAACTTTGGACGTACATCGGCGTGCAACGGTCCGGAAGTGGTTAAACAGACCATAACAGCATGAGGTTCGGTGTCTCCCCCAGGAACAATCAAACTATCATAGTACTGAAAACTAAAAAGTGTCCCAGTAATTGCCTGGATAAGGAGAAACAAGTCTTGTGCATTTAATCCTGTTATCCTTGTATGTATTTCTATGCTAAATTCTCCAGCTTGACTAGATTGAACCTCTAAATGATTAAAAAAAAATGAATATAAAAATATAAAACAATAACAGCACTGGTATGAAATGAAAGGAACACTCAGGGAACACCTAACAATGGTCCAAAAAAAAAAAAAAAAAAAAAATCTAGGGACTTGTCTTTTTTATAGAACCTTGGCTTGTCCCTGAGACCCCCACGAGCCGGCGGACATGGCACTGATCTGACATACAATATGGAGGCTCCTGTCTGAGCAGATGGCCTCCATCGCTTGCTTCATTCACAGATCGCAGAGGACATAAGCTGATGTACAGAGAATTGGCTGGAGGAGTATTATGTCACCGTCTGGCCTGATTGCACTGCCCGCCTCTACAGGGACAGAAAACAAAGCTGCATCCCATCATGCACACTGTGACTGGCAATAAACAGCTCAGCACTGAGCCCTGTAGCTTTCATTAATATCACATTGCCTGGCTTACATTAACAGGCCTGTCCAATGGAGATTATAGAGCTTGGCTCGCCATCTAGTGGCCAAATAGCAAACCGCTGCTGAAGATTACAGCAACCATTTTCCTATGTGTGTTGCTATCTTTTATGTAGCAGTGTAAACCTGTAATGTCTCTACAATGGAAGGTTAGGTTCCTAAGGGGCCATTTGCACTTCAGGGGTTCCCTGTGGAAAACATGACCTTGGTAGCAGCAGGAAAATTACAGTTAAGTGGAGAAAACTATTTAAAGCAATTAGGATCATTCACATCAATATGTATAATCTTGTTATCAGGGCTTTTTTTCAGTGGGAACACAGGAGAACGCAGTTCCGGCACCTCCAGCACTGGATGTTCATAGTGCCAAGGGGTGCTAGGGTGTGCTGGGTGACCTATTGTTGCTGTGGAAATCTATTGTTGCTGGTGAGGTGAATCTGTTGTTGCTCAGGGGGATTTTATGCTGCTGAGGGAGTGAGGGAAATGGGGGGGGGGGGGGGGGGGGGTGGCTGGGGTCAGTTGTTGATGCGAAAGATCTACTGTTGAGGAAGGGGTCTATTGATGCTGGCTTCTTGGAGATCTATTGCTGCTGTCAGAGTCTAATGTTGCTAGGGTGGATCTACAGTAATGTTGCTGGGGTATTTTTTTTGTGCGGGTCTACCATAGCTCCCAACTGTCCCTGATTTCGAGGGACTGTCCCTGATTTGGAACAATGTCCCTCTGTCCCTCTTTCCTCCTCATTTGTCCCTCATTTTGATCTGATCTATATAGTTTTATATAAAATGCACTTTTTATCTTTCAAAAAGTGTTTCCCAGTGCTAAACCTTTCATCCAATTACTAAATGGCTGCATTTGTACATTTTAAAAGCCAATATAAAGCAATAGTAGTGGTAAAAAAAAGCCCTTCTGGATTTAATTAACCATTTTTTTGGGTTAATTCTCCTTTAAGGGGGTGTGGCAGGGGGCGTGTCCTATGACTGTATAAGTTTGGTAGTAGGTGTCCCTCATTCCCATCTCAAAATGTTGGGAGGTATGGGGTCTACTGTTACTGGAGGGTTCTATTGTTGCTGGGAGTTCCTAGTTCCTATTGTTGCTGGGGTATCTGATGTTGCAGTAGGGAGGGGGGTATTGTTGCTAATTAGATCTATTGTTGCTGGGGGGGGGCTATTGTTGCTGGGCGGATCTATTGTTGTTGGGGTAGATCTATTATTATTGGCCAGATCTATTGCTGCTGGGCAGTCTATTGTTGCTGGGATTAGCCTATTGTTTCTAGGGGGGTCTATTTTTGCACAAGGGGGTCTGACAGAGCCACATTTTTTACTGACACTTTAAAAAAAGTACATACAATGGTCGTTTTAAGTGCTAAACAGTGCAAATATCAACATTTAAGCTATAAACATAGACCTAGTGCACTTAGCAATATGTTTAAGTTATAAGAAAAGTCAAAACCATATTTCTCCATTTATATGAAGGTCCGGTTAATATTATTATTATTATTATACAGGTTTTATATAGCGCCAACAGTTTGCGTAGTGCTTTAACCACTTCAGCCCCGGAAGATTTTACCCCCTTCCTGACCAGAGCGTGCACTGCGTAGCTTTAACTGACAATTGCGTGGTCGTGCAACGTGGCTCCCAAACAAAATTGACGTCTTTTTTTCCCACAAATAGAGCTTTCTTTTGGTGGTATTTGATCGCCTCTGTGATTTTTATTTTTTGCGCCATAAACAATATAAGAGTGACAATTTTGAAAAAAAGCATTATTTTTTACATTTTGCTATAATAAATATCCCCCAAAAATATATAAAAAAACATTTTTTTTCCTCAGTTTAGGCCGATCGTATTCTTCTACATATTTTTGGTAAAAAAAAAAAAAGTTGCAATAAGCATTGACTGATTGGTTTGCGCAAAAGTTATAGCGTTTACTAAATGGGGGATAGTTTTATAGCATTTATATTAAACATTTTTTTTTTTTTACTAGTAATGGCGGCGATCAGCGATTTTTATTGTGACTGCAACATTATGGCGGACATGTCGGACATTTTTGACACATTTTTGGGACCATTGTCATTTATACAGCGATCAGTGCGATTAAAAATGCATTGATTACTGTGTAAATGACACTACTACTACTACTACTACTACTTACTAACTGTCAGGGGGATGGGCTGGTGTGTGACGTCACTGATCTCTGCTCTCAATGACAGGGAGCAGAGATCGAGTGACACTTGTCACTAGGCAGAACGGGAGCTCCCGGCCGGCGCACGCGCGCCGCCGGCGGCGTGCACGCAAGGGCATGGCGGGGAATTCAAATGGACATACAGGTACGCCCATTTGCCCAGCCGTGCCATTCTGCCGACGTACATCAGCGTGAGCCGGTCGGGAACCGGTTAATATAATCCAGCATAGAGTTCCCCCTTACATCAGAGTCTGCAGGATTGCCCCTAATACCCTGTACACACGGTCGGATTTTCCGACGGAAAATGTGTGATAGGACCTTGTTGTCGGAAATTCCGACCGTGTGTAGGCTCCATCACACATTTTCCATCGGATTTTCCGACACACAAAGTTTGAGAGCAGGCTATAAAATTTTCCGACAACAAAATCCGTTGTCGGAATTTCCGATCGTGTGTACACAAATCCGACGCACAAAGTGCCACGCATGCTCAGAATAAATAAAGAGATGAAAGCTATTGGCTACTGCCCCGTTTATAGTCCCGACGTACGTGTTTTACGTCACCGCGTTCAGAATGATCGGATTTTCCGACAACTTTGTGTGACCGTGTGTATGCAAGATAAGTTTGAGCCAACATCCGTCGGAAAAAATCCATGGATTTTGTTGTCGAAATGTCCGATCAATGTCCGACCGTGTGTACAGGGCATTACGGTGCAAGGGGAACTCTGATGTAAAGGATAACTGCGGATCATGATGTAAGAGGGAATGCTGCAGACTTTGGTGTAAACCAGCCTGTCGGATTTTACTTGCGATTATCGCTAGTGGCTGGTATAGCCACTAGCAATAATCACTGGCTTCCCCTGCTGGGAGAAGAAAATGACTCGGCAGGAGGGATTTCCGTATCAACACTGACTGTGTTGACGGGGCAATCAAGCTAATTTTAAAAAATTTGCACCGTGTATGGCCGGCCTTACTGTCAGCTGTTTGTTTAGCTATTCCCATGATAGCTTCCGATCCTTCATTGAATTTAAACAAAGCTAGCATACTTGGTAGTGAGAGCATGTTTATTTTTTTTGTGGATCAAAGATTCTGATGCAATGCAAAAAAGACTTAATTGCAACTTGAAGCTTACACTTGAACCATTTTGCCTACAGTGCTCCAGTTACTGTAAGTAAAGTATTCTAAATTGTCCCTAGTATGTATGAATTAGAGACTTAAGATTGTAAGCTCCTTGAGGGCAGGGACTGATGTGAATGTATTATATATATGTAAAGCACTGCATAAATTGATGGTGCTATATAAGTACCTGTAATAAATAAATACAGGGGAACTCTCATATTAGTTGGTTTCTGGTCACCACAGCCCCCCTTACATCGGAGTTCACAGCATTCCCCTTTTTCATCAGAATTCCCACTACATCAGAGTCTGCAGCATTACCCTTTACATCGGGGTCCACAGAGTTTCCTCTTGCACTGTAAGAGGGAATCCTGCAGACTCTGATGTAAAGGGAAACGCAGAGAACTCTGATGTGGGGAGGGGGGGGGACTCTGGTGACCACTGACCACCTTCCGCAGAGTTAATTCACTAAGGTAAGGAGGGGTTACTGATATAAGGGAAAACCTTTATATCAGTGCCCTCCCTTACCTTACTGTATTTTATCCCCTCTTACATCAGTGATCCCCCTTAGACTAGCCTGGCGGTGCTGTCACTGACCTCCTCTCAGGTGCACCGTGCAGGGCTCAGTCAGATTTCCTCTCTGGGCTCCAGCTTGGCGGTTCTGGTTTCTTCCTACATTCTCCTGTCCACAGCAGCACTCCCGCTCTTGACTCGTCTTAAGGTTCCCACTCAGAGACTGCAGACATGATCCTAGAAATGGTGAGAAACTGCAGACATGAGACAGAAGATGGTCAGAGACTGCAGACATGATACAAGAGATGGTTATAGATTGTGGACATAATACAAGAGATGGTTAGAAGTTGTGGACATGATACAAGAGATGGTTAGAGGCTGTGGACAATATACAGGAGATGGTTTAAGATTGTGGGCATGATACAGGAGATGGTTGGAGGTTGCAGACAAGATACAGGAGATGGTTAGAGATTGTGGACATGATACAAGAGATGGTTAGAGGCTGTGGACAATATACAGGAGATGGTTAGAGATTGTGGACATGATACAGGAGATGGTTAGAGATTGTGGACATGATACAGGAAATGGTTAGAAGCTGCGGACAATAGACAGGAGATCATTAGAATGTGGGGCCATAATAGGAGTTGGTTAGAGATTGTGGACATGATACAGGAGATGATTAGAGATTGTGGACATGATACAGGAGATGATTAGAGGTTGAGGACATGATACAGGAGATGATTAGAGGTTGTGGACATGATACAAGGGATGGTTAGAGGCTGTAGACATGAGAGAGGGGGGGATGGAGCCAGATGGTGGGAGTGGATGGAGGAGAGGGGGTTGGAGCCAGGTGGATGGAGGAGAAGGGGGGACAGAGCGGAAAGGAGGGGAAGCAGAGCCAGGTGGACAGAAGAGGAGGGGGGATGGAGCCAGGCGGAGGGGAAGATGGAGCCAGGTGGACAGAAGACATTGGAGGATGCAGCCAGGTGGAGGGAATTATCAGTGCAGTCATAACAGTGCCCATCAGTGCTGTCAATCAGTGCCCATTAGTGCAGCCTATCAGTGCCCATCAGTGCCGCCTCATCAGCGCCAATCAGTGAAGGAGAAAAATTACTTATTTACAAAATACAGAATTTACTGACAGAAACTAAGAAAAACTTTTTTTTTTTTTCAAAATATTTGGTCTTTTTTCTTTTTTTTTGTAAAAAAAAAACAAAAAAAAAAAAAAACAGCAGTGATTAAATACCTCCAAAAGAAAGCTCTATTTGTGTGAAGAAAATGAATAAAAATTTTTTTGGGTACAGTGTTGCATGACCGCACAATAGTCATTCAAAATGCGACAGTGCTGAAAGCTGAACAATGGCCTGGGCAGGAAAGGGGTGAAAGTGCCTGGTATTGAGGTGGTTAATGAATTTCATTCATAACAGCTGTGATTCCTATAGTGATGCTGTGATTGGCCCTCAGCTTTCACATACTACCTGGGCCAATCATAGCACCCTATACCATGTGATAGCTGTGGGCCAATCACAGCAAACAATAGTAAATAACAGCTGTTATGAATGTAACCCATTCATGATAGTTCAAAACATAGCTGTTACAGTAATCATCACTGTAACAGCAATCAAAGTGTAACCACTTAAGCCCTGGACCATTTGGCTGCCCAAAGACCAAAGCACTTTTTGCGATTCGGCACTGCGTCGCTTTAACTGACAATTGCGCGGTCATGCGACGTGGCTCCCAAACAAAATTGACGTCCTTTTTTCCCCACAAATAGAGCTTTCTTTTGGTGGTATTTGATCACCTCTGTGGTTTTTATTTTTTGTGCTATAAACAAAAAAATAGCGACAATTTTGAAAAAAAAAGCATTATTTTTTTACTTTTTGCTATAATAAATATCCACAAAAAATATATAAAAAAACATTTTTTTTCCTCAGTTTAGGCCGATACGTATTCTTTTGGTAAAAAAAAAATCGCAATAAGCATTTATTGATTGGTTTACGCAAAAGTTATTGCGTCTACAAAATAGGGGATAGTTTTCTGGCATTTTTATTCATTTTTTTTTTACTAGTAATGGCAGCGATCAGCGATTTTTATCGTGACTGCGACATTATGGTGGACAGATCGGACACATTTGGCGCGATTTTGGGACCATTCACATTTACACAGCAATCAGTGCAATTAAAAATGCATTGACTACTGTGTAAATGTGACTGGCAGTGAAGGGGTTAAAACTAGGTAGAGCTGTAGGGGATAAGTGTGTTCTAGGGAGTGATTCTAACTGTAAGGGGGGGGATGGGCTATGTATGACACGACACTGATCACCGCTCCCGATTACAGGGAGCGGTGATCAGTGTCCTGTCACTAGGCAGAACGGGGAAATGCTTGTTTACATCAGCATTTCCCCATCCTTCTTCTCCGTGAGATGATCGCGGGTATCCCCGCGGACATCGAGTCCGCAGGACCCGCGATCACACTCACGGAGGTTGCGGCGGGCACACAAACCGCTTCTTAAAGGGCAACATACAGGTACGTTAATCTGCCTGTACGTGCCCTATCAGCGTGAGCTGGACGGCAAGCGGTTAACTACTCTGAAAGTATTTTAAAAAAAATAGTAAAAACAGGTTAGGACCTTGCTTTGTGCACTGGTGAGCAGTCATGCTGGAACAGGAAGGGGCCATCCCCAAACTGTTCGCACTAAGTTGGGAGCATGAAATTGTACAAAATGTCTTGGTATTCTGACACCATAAGAGTTCCCTTCACTGGAACTAAGGGGCCAGGCCCAACCCCTGAAAAACAACCCCACACCATAATCCCCCCTCCACCAAATGATTTGGACCAGTGCATAGTTGCCAACAGTCCCGATTTTCCCGGGACAATCCCGATTTTGTGACCCTCGTCCCGATTGGAGAGTGTCCCGAATCGGGATTTTCCATAAGGAAAATCGGGAATGTTGTTTTTTTTTTTTTGGAGCAGCGGGCTCCAGCAAAATGGCGGCCGGCGCTGCCGCTCTATCTGCCTCTAGTGTTGAGGGGAAGGGGGCTTGATCCGTGCAGCCAATGAAGTGGCTTCTTTGGCTGCACGGCCCCTCCCCTCTCCACTGAAGCGAGCAGAAGACACGGCGCCCACGCCGTGTCTTCCTGAAAGTTCCCCAGCCCCGTACTGCGCAAGCGCTGCGCCTGCGCAGTACAGGGGGTCCGCCATTGCCGAGGGGAACTTTCTCGGCAGAACACCGGCCGCTCCTCCACTGAGCGGGGGCCGGGCTGCATTGAGGGGGGGAGGCTGCACTAACTGAGGGGGGGCTGCAATAACTGAGGGGGGGCTGCAATAACTGAGGGGGGGCTGCACTGAGGGGGGGGCTGCACTAACTGAGGGGGGGCTGCACTGAGGGGGAGGCTGCACTAACTGAGGGGAGGCTGCACTAACTGAGGGGGGGGCTGCACTGAGGGGGGGAGGCTGCACTAACTGAGGGGGGGCTGCACTAACTGAAGGGGGACTGCACTGAGGGGGGGGGCTGCATTAACTGAGGGGGGGGCTGCACTAACTGGGGGGGCTGCACTAACTGGGGGGGGCTGCACTAACTGAGGGGGGCTGCACTGAGGGGGGGCTGCACTAACTGAGGGGGGGCTGCACTGAGGGGGGGGAGGCTGCACTAACTGAGGGGGGGCTGCACTGGCGGGGGCACCTGATGCAAGGACAGACTCTGGCGGGGGCACCTGATGCAAGGACAGACTCTGGCGGGGGCACCTGATGCAAGGACAGACTCTGCTGGTGGCAGGCGACGTGGCTAGTGACACGCTCAGGGATCCCACTGATTCGGCATTATGGTGAGTTGAATGATTTAATTTTATATTACAATGTAATAATAGAAATAATGCGCTTCAATCAACCTGACACCATAACAACCATGGTGCCGGGATGATTGAAGCGTTAACACCAGGTGTTTGGAGTATCTTTATCTGCTGATTGTTAAACTTTCTAGAATACACATATTTCTATTGTTGTGTAGGACCTGGGGCTGCTGTCCCGTCATTCCTCTCTCCCCCTCTCCCTCTCCCCCTTTCCCTCTCCCTCTCCATCCCTCATTCATCTCAGACTCTAACCACACCCTCTTGAGCCACGCCAATTTAAGCCACGTCCACTTTCATGCAAGCCACACCCACTTTCCCTGCAAGCCATGCCCACTTTCCGCATAAGCCACGCCCATTTTCCGCCGCGGCGCGCGAAGCGCGCCGCAACTATTATATTTTACTAGACCACACCTACAAACGAATGCCCCGCCTCCTAATTATTGATCGGCTCCGCCTACAGCCAAAAAAGTGTCCCACATATTTTTTTTTCAATGTTGGCAACTATGCCAGTGCACAAAGCAAGGTCCATAAAGACATGGATGAGCAAGTTTGGGGTGGAGGAATTTGACTGGCCTGCACAGAATCCTGACCTCAACCCGATAGAACACCTTTGAGATGAATTAGACTGTGAGCCAGGCCTTCTCGTCCAACATCAGCGCCTGACCTCACAAATGCACTTCTGGAAGAATGGTCAAACATTCCCATAGACACACTCCTAAACCCTGTGGACAGCTTTCCCAGAAGAGTTGAAGCTGTTACAGTATAGCTGCAAAAGGTGGGCCAACTCAATATTGTACCCTACGGAGTAAAGCCCCATACACACTATTAGATTTTCTGCAGATTTTTGTCTTCAGATTTACCAAAACCATGTAGTGCAAGGGCCTGCCTGATTGCATACAAACTGAAACTCTTAAGGTTTGACCTCATATTATAATGTTTTGGTAAATCTGAAGACAAAAATCTGCAGAAAATCTAATAGTGTGTATGGGGTTTAAGACTAGGATGCTGTTAAAGTTCATGTGCGTCTAAAGGCAGGTGTCCCAATACTTTTGTTAATATAGTGTAGATGTTGTCTGGATAGGAGCATTAGCTGCTCTAAAACCTGGATATTTATTTCAGCATCGATTGTGCCTTTCCAGATGTGTAAGCTGCTGATTCCATGCACACCAATGCACCCCCATGCCATCAGAGATGCAGACTTTTGAACTGAGCGTTGATGACAAGATAGAAGGTCTCTTCTCCGGAGGACTCAGACCCCATGGTTGCCAAAAAGAGGGTCAATTTTTGATTAGATTGTAGGCTTTCACAAGCAGGGCTCTCCTTACCTTCTTGTCTTGGTTTGTATTGCAACTATTAGCTGATACAATATGCTGTTGATTTTCTGGCAGACTATAAATTGATACCAGTGCAAGGACTTATCAACTTATATGTGAAAATTTGAAAATCTGTTCGAAGGAGGACCGGTGCTAGACCTTGAAGCATGGAATTTGCAGAAACAGAACCAGAGAGCAGGCAAAAGAAAGCATTTCTAAGGATTCAGTCCACATTGCAGATTTAGGAATTTCAGGTCTCCCGGCCCCTGTATATTCTATAACATAGCAACAAACATAAAGGTTTACCCTGAAACTGGTTGTAGGCAGGTGTAGGTTGATCTCCCTACACAGGTGGGGCTGTCTGCAGCCACCATGCAGGGGTGGGTGGAGGGCAGGAGGAACTTACGTTCCTCTTAGCCTCCATGCATCATGTCTGATTGGGCGCCACTGCCCCGGATGACTTCTGTGGCCATCTTTGCTGAGGACAGTGCTTGAAAAACGCGCTAGCTCACTGCAGTGACGTGCATTTTGCATGTGGCAAAGGACAGTGACAGGAACCCACTGGTTAGGGAGAGTTTTCCTAGAATAGGGAAAGGTTCTGGAGGAGGAGGGTCAGTATAGGGACTCTTTTCATCAATGCTGGGTAGAACCTTTCTGCTTCAGTGTCTTGTTGCCTACTGCCTATCAGACACCTCATGTGCCAGGTGCTGTCGGTCCTTGAGCATCTCTCCCCACAAGTACTGCATAATCATCTGTAAAAAGTTACTGCCCCTTTGAAACCCATCCATAGACTCTGTTACAAGTTTGGAAGGTTCTTGAAGGCCATTGGAGTACAGAGACCTCATTGTCCAGTGGTGAGATGATTTGATCTTTGTGACATGGTGCATTATCCTGCTGGAAGGAGCCTTCAGAAGATGGGGACACTGTAGTCATAAAGGGATGGACATGGTCAGCAACAACACTCAGGTAGGCCGTGACATTTAAACGATGCACAATTGGTACTAAGCAGTGGCGGCTGGTGAAGTTTTAGGATGGGGGGGCACCAGACCCCGCCCTTCCTTTTTGACCCCTTCCACTTGGTGAAAATGGGTGTGGTTTCAGCAAAATAGTGGGCGTAGCTCTAAGGTGGTGTGGTTAGCGTCTGAGATGAACAAGGGATGGAGGGAGAGGGAGAGAGGGACAGCAGGCCTTAGAAATGGAACAATAGAAATGTGTATTCTAGAAAGTTTAACAATCAGCAGATAAAGATACTCCAAACACCTGGTGTTAGCGCTTCAATCATCCCGGCACCATGGTTGTTATGGTGTCAGGATGATTGAAGCGCATTATTTCTATTATTCTATTATTGTAATATAAAATGAAATCATTCAACTCACCATAATGCAGAATCAGTGGGAGCCCCGAGTGTGTCACTAGCCACGTCGCCTACAACCAGATGCCATCAGGTGTCCCCAGCAGTCCGTCCTTACATGCAGCCTGTGTCACATCAAATGAAGCCTCTGTCACATAAAATGCAGCCTCTGTCCCCCCCATATGTAGCCTCTGTCCCCCCCAAATGCAGCATGCTTGTGTCCCATTAAATGCAGCCTCTGTTCCCCCAAATGCAGCCTCTGTCCCCCCCAAATACAGCCTCTGTCCCCCCCCCCCAAATGCAGCCTCTGTCCCCCCCCAAATGCAGCCTCTGCCCCCCCCCCAAATGCAGCCTCTGTCCCCCCCCCAAAATGCAGCCTCTGTCCCCTTACATTAGAGTTGCCATCAGTGTCCCCCCACAGCATGTGTCCCCATCAGAGCCCCCCACAGCATGTGTCCACATCAGAGCCTCCCACAGCATGTGTCCCCCACAGCAGGTGTCCCTCATCAGAGCCCCCAACAGCAGGTGTCCCCTTTAGAGCCCCCCACAGCAGGTGTCCCCCACAGCAGGGTGTCTCCATCAGAGTCCCCCCACAGCAGGTGTCCCCATCAGAGTCCCCCCACAGCAGGTGTCCCCATCAAAGTCCCCCCACAGCAGGTGTCCCCCATCAGAGTCCCCCATCAGAGCCCCCCACCAGAGCCCCCCACAGCAGGTGTCCCCTATCAAAGCCCCCCACAGCAGGTGTCCCCCATCAGAGCCCCCCACAGCAGGTGTCCCCCATCAGAGTCCCCCCACAGCAGGTTTCCCCTATCAGAGTCCCCCCACAGCAGGTGTCCCCATCAGAGTCCCCCCACAGCAGGTGTCCCCCATCAGAGCCCCCTGCAGCAGGTGTTCCCCATCAGAGCCCCCCACAGCAGGTGTCCCCCACAGCAGGTGTCCCCATCAGAGTCCCCCCACAGCAGGTGTCCCCATCAGAGTCCCCCCACAGCAGGTGTCCCCCATTAGAGCCCCCCACAGCAGGTGTCCCCCATCAGAGCCCCCCACAGCAGGTGTCCCCATCAGAGTCCCCCCACAGCAGGTGTCCCCCATCAGAACCCCCCACAGCAGGTGTCCCCCATCAGAGCCCCCCCACAGCAGGTGTCCCCCATAAGAGCCCCCCACAGCAGGTGTCCCCATCAGAGTCCCCCCACAGCAGGTGTCCCCCATTAGAGCCCCCCACAGCAGGTGTCCCCCATCACAGCCCCCCACAGCAGGTGTCCCCATCAGAGTCCCCCCACAGCAGGTGTCCCCCATCAGAGTCCCCCCACAGCAGGTGTCCCCCATCAGAGTCCCCCCACAGCAGGTGTCCCCATCAGAGTCCCCCCACAGCAGGTGTCCCCCATCAGAACCCCCCACAGCAGGTGTCCCCCATCAGAGCCCCCCCACAGCAGGTGTCCCCCATAAGAGCCCCCCACAGCAGGTGTCCCCATCAGAGTCCCCCCACAGGAAGTGTCCCCCATCAGAACCCCCCACAGCAGGTGTCCCCATCAGAGCCCCCTCACAGCAGGTGTCCCCTACAGCAGTTGTCCCCATCAAAGTCCCCCCACAGCAGGTGTCCCCCATCAGAGTCCCCTATCAGAGCCCCCCACCAGAGCCCCCCACAGCAGGTGTCCCCTATCAAAGCCCCCCACAGCAGGTGTCCCCATCAGAGTCCCCCCACAGCAGGTGTCCCCCATCAGAACCCCCCATAGCAGGTGTTCCCCATCAGAGCCCCCCACAGCAGGTATCCCCCAAAGCAGGTGTCTCAATCAGAGTCCCCCCACAGCAGGTGTCCCCATCAGAGTCCCCCCAAAACAGGAGTCGCCCATCAGAGTCCCCCACAGCAGGTGTCCCCCATCAGAGCCCCCCCACAGCAGGTGTCCCTATCAGAGCCCCCCACAGCAGGTGTCCCCATCAGAGTCCCCCCACAGCAGGTGTCCCCCATCAGAACCCCCCACAGCATGTGTCCCCCATCAGAGCCCCCCCACAGCAGGTGTCCACATCAGAGCTCCCCCACAGCATGTGTCCCCCATCAGAGTCCCCCCACAGCAGGTGTCCCCCATCAGAGTCCCCCCAAAACAGGAGTCGCCCATCAGAGTCCCCCACAGCAGGTGTCCCCCATCAGAGCCCCCCCACAGCAGGTGTCCCCCATCAGAACCCCCCACAGCATGTGTCCCCCATCAGAGCCCCCCCCACAGCATGTGTCCCCCATCAGAGCCCCCCCCACAGCAGGTGTCCCCATCAGAGTCCCCTCACAGCAGGTGTCCCCCATCAGAACCCCCCACAGCATGTGTCCCCCATCAGAGCTCCCCCACAGCATGTGTTCCCCATCAGAGCTCCCCCACAGCATGTGTTCCACATCAGAGCCCCCTCACAGCAGGTGTCCCCCATCAGAGCTCCCCCACAGCATGTGTCCCTCATCAGAGCCCCCCCACAGCAGGTGTCCCCATCAGAGCTCCCCCACAGCATGTGTCCCCCATCAGAGTCCCCCAACAGCATGTGTCCCCCATCAGAGCCCCCCCCACAGCAGGTGTCTCCATCAGAGTCCCCCCACAGCAGGTGTCCCCATCAGAGTCCCCCCACAGCAGGTGTCCCCCATCAGAACCCCCCACAGCATGTGTCCCCCATCAGAGCTCCCCCACAGCAGGTGTCCCCCATCAGAGTTCCCCCACAACAGGTGTCCCCCATCAGAGCTCCCCCACAGCAGGTGTCCCCATCAGAGCCCCCCCACAGCAGGTGTCCCCCATCAGAGCTCCCCCATAGCAGGTGTCCCCATCAGAGCCCCCCCACAGCATGTGTCCCCCATCAGAGCTCCCCCACAGCAGGTGTCCCCCATCAGAGCTCCCCAACAGCAGGTGTCCCCCATCAGAGCTCCCCCACAGCAGGTGTCCGCATCAGAGCCCCCCACAGCATGTGTCCCCATTCAGAGCCCCCCCACAGCAGGTGTCCCCATCAGAGCTCCCCCACAGCATGTGTCCCCCATCAGAGCTCCCCCACAGCAGGTGTCCCCATCAGAGCCCCCCACAGCAGGTGTCCCCATCAGAGCTCCCCCACAGCATGTGTCCCCCATCAGAGCTCCCCCACAGCAGGTGTCCCCATCAGAGCTCCCCCACAGCATGTGTCCCCCATCAGAGTCCCCCAACAGCAGGTGTCCCCCATCAGAACCCCCCACAGCATGTGTCCCCCATCAGAGCCCCCTCCCACAGCAGGTGCCCCCATCAGAGTCCCCCCACAGCAGGTGTCCCCCATCAGAACCCCCCACAGCATGTGTCCCCCATCAGAGCTCCCCCACAGCAGGTGTCCCCCATCAGAGCTCCCCCACAGCAGGTGTCCCCATCAGAGCCCCCCCACAGCAGGTGTCCCCCATCAGAGCTCCCCCATAGCAGGTGTCCCCATCAGAGCCTCCCCACAGCATGTGTCCCCCATCAGAGCTCCCCCACAGCAGGTGTCCCCCATCAGAGCCCCCCACAGCAGTTGTCCCCATCAGAGTCCCCCCACAGCAGGTGTCCCCCCCCAAATGCAGCCTCTGTCCCCCCCAAATGCAGCCTCTGCCCCCCCAAATCTAGCCTCTGTCCCCCCATTCTCCACACAGCGCCAGCGGTACTTACCTTGGGTCTCCTGCGGTGTCCTCCTCCTCACACTGGCACCTGCATTCTTTCTGTTTCCTCTCTCGGGCGCAATGAGAGAGAAAATCAGGAAGTGACATCTGACTCAGGGCAGATGTCAATCAAATCTGAAGTGCCGAGTAGCTTCCGCCCAGCACCTGTAGTATGTATTACTATGGCCGGGCAGAAGCTACTCGGCGACTCAGAAAACGCCACAAGGCGGGCTAAACGCCCGCAAATGCAGCGCCACGTCTGCAATCTTGTGATTGCATAGACGTGGCGCTTCCTATAAGTGCACTGTGTCCGGTGTCGCACTGTGTCCGGCGTCCGAACACAGTGCACTTAAGGACCTTTTTTTCCTTTTTTTTTTTTTTAAAGGGCCAGTAATAAAAAAAATTTTTTTTTTTTTTGACTTTTTTTTTTTCCCTATGGACGGGCCGCCACTGGTACTAAGGGGCCCAAAGTGTGCCAAGAAAATACCCCCCACACCATTACACCACAACCACCAGCCTGAACCATTGATACAAGGCAGGCATGTTGTTTACGCCAAATTCTGACCCTACCATCTGAATGACGCAGCTGAAATCGAGACTTCTCAGACCCGGCAACATTTTCCAATCTTCTATTGTCCAATTTTGGTGAGCCTGTGCGAATTGTACAAATTGAAAAAAATATATACTAAGCGCTGAATGGATATAAGTGAAACTAAATTGTTTCTAAAAACCCTATGAGAAATATCCAATTGTGTTCTGGGAGAAAACCAAATAATAAAAGCTGCAACTTAAAAATTGCTCAGACATCTATACAAATTAACAAATAAAATATTTTGTTGCGCTGATATTAACCTTCCAGTCAATCCATGCACAGTTTATAAATAAATCAATCCCTCCAAGTGATAATAAGATAATTAAATAATTAGAATAGATATGGGTCAGGTCAGGTCAGAAACACTATAACCACTGAGCTATAGTATTATGCTCCACAGAGTAAATAAATCACAGGCACCGCCTGTGATATCGGATAAATATAAATATAATTGCTATACATATCATCCAATGCAATGCAATACCAAGGCAAGCATGTGAGGGCTTGCCGGGTATTTATGGGACTGACAATAATTAGTAAAAAATATCCTAAGATGAACTTCTGCGCTATTAAAGTGAATGTTGTGTGAAATGCTGCAAAATCAAAAAAGTGAACACCACTCACTAACTGAAATCTAAAAATAACACAATCAATAATTGTGCCTGTGATTTTGCGCAAACCAAAATAAATAATAAATATTCAAATGGATGAGCATAAGTGTTAAATCATAAATGAATCAAATAGTCCATAAAGTGAAAATCCGTGACTGTAGTGCAAATCAATCAAGTGGATAAGTGAATAATCTATACAGTGATACATCAAAAGTGTAAAGTGCGTTGATCGTAGATCTCGTGACTTCGTGGTGTTGGATACCCACTAGGGGCTCCCAGAACTCTCACCTTACTGACATTGAAATAATGCCTTTATATATCCATTCAGGACTGTGCTTGTTCCAATCCCAACGGTGTAGTCATTCTGGTGCGTCTATGGGAGATGGCGTTCTTTCCAGTGAATGGACTCCACATATGAGGGGTAATCAGAAAGGAGGATACTCCAATAGGGTGATATCGTTAAAGCCGAAGATTTTATTTAAAATATCTGCTTACATAGAGGTAGCGTTGAAACAGCAATTCAAACAGTGTGTTTACAATCCCCGCTACGTCACTTCCGGTCCACGCTGTTGTGTATCCGGTTACGTCCTACGCGTTACGTCATATCACATGACTTCCTCAGGGCCATATGGGACTGACAATAATTATCTTCATGTAACACCTGAGCGCAGGGAGTGTTGTCTGCTCCATACTGCCAGGATCCATCCGCTGGTGGACGTCAGTACTGCGGCCAAAAGATGAAATAACACCAGCAGGGAAAGATTCCCCTGACAGTTCCAAACTGCCAGGAGACACCTGCTGGTGGACCCCAGTACTGCATTCCAAATGATATATCTTACCAGCGGACGGACCCTTTCCTGACAGTACCCCCACTCAAAGGAGCGGCCTCCGGACGCTCCAACTAGAAGTAATTGTCCAAAGTTAATAGCCTCACACTGAACAATAGATGAGGGCAAGTCAGACTGGGCATCGGGTACTTCAAACTGGACAGCGGGCACATCGCAGCAGACACATCACAGCAGACAGCAGGCTCCGGGTCGTCGAGCTGGGCAGCAGGCTCCGGGTCGTCGAGCTGGGCAGCAGGCTCTGGAACATTAGGCCAAACAGCGAGCTCCGTAAGGGCAGGCCGGATCACAGGCACTGGCTCAGCAAGCTGGGTAACGGGCCCAGTGGGCTGGGTAACGGGCCCCGGCTCAGCGAGCTGGACACCGAGCACTGGTTCGGCAAGCGGAATAACGGGTACTGGCTTAACGGATCGAGTGACGGACTTCGGTTTAGCAGACTGGGTAACGGGCACCGGTTCAGTAGGCTAAGACACGGGCACGAAACTTCAGGTTGAGACACGGGCACCAAAACTTCATGCTGAGATACCAATATCACGACATCAGGCTGGAAGGCAGGCAATGAGACACCAGGCTGGAAGGCAGGTACCAGGATATCAGGCTGGAAGGCGGGCACATCAGACCGGAAAGCGGGCTCATCAGGCTGAACAGCGGGCACATCAGGCCGGAAAGTGGGCACATCAGGCTGGAAAGTGGGCACCGAGACATCAGACCAGGCAGCAGGTACTGGAACTTCAGGCTGGGCAGCAGACACAGGCGCTGGCACATCAGGCAGAACAGCAGGTACTGGCACAACAGGCTGAACAACAGGTACATCGGACTGGACAGTAGTCACTGGAGCATCAGACTGGAACATGGACCCTGGGATTTCAGGCTGAGCAGCAGGCACTGGGACCTCAAACTGGGCAGCGGGCACAGGCATTGGCACAACAGGCTGAGTAGCAGACACTGGCACATCAGGCTGGGCAGCAGACAGGAACACATCAGGCTGGGCAGTGGACAGTGGCACATCAGACCAGAAAGTAGACACATCAGGCTGGAAAGCGGGCACCGAGACATCAGACCAGGCAGCAGGTACTGGAACTTCAGACTGGGCAGCAGACACAGGTGCTGGCACATCGGGCAGAACAGCAGGTACTGGCACAACAGGCTGAACAACAGGTACATCGGACTGGACAGTAGTCACTGAAGCGTCAGACTGAAACATGGGCACTGGGATGTCAGGCTGAGCAGCAGGCACTGGGACCTCAAACTGGGCAGCGGGCACAGGCATTGGCACAACAGGCTGAGTAGAAGACACTGGCACATCAGGCTGGGCAGCGGACAGGAACACATCAGGCAGGTCAACAGACCAGTCAGCAGGCACGGGGACGTCAGACTGGGTAGCAGGCATGGGGACGTCAGACTGGGTAGCAGGCACGGGCACGTCAGACTGGGTAGCAGGCACGGGGATGTCAGACTTAGGTGGGTCATCAGGCTCAACTGGCGTAAAGGTAGACTGGGGCAGGTTGGTCAGTGTGGAGGTAGACTGGGTTACTGGCAGAATTGTGTGGGTTGGAAAGAACTTCAGTTTCTTTTTTGGTTTAGCCACTTTAGCTTTGTAGGTAACTGCAGGGCTGTAAGAAAAAGATGTAACTGGGCAAAAGGAAGACCAGCGAATAGTGGCTGGAGGAGGGTTTTGTGGAATTGTTACAGGTGGAAGAGAAGAGGCAGGTGGATTGAAAGCAGGATAGGTGCAGTGAGACTGGGTAATAGTACTTGGTGGGAAGCTGTGTATACTGGGCTGTAGCTGAGGTTGCCATGGGTGATGGGGAGATAGATTTTTGGGAAGGCAGGTGACTAATGGCAGGGCTGGATTGTTGTGGCTTGGCTAAATACAAGAGATCTGACCATGCCTGTAGCACAGGTTGAACAAAAGTTGGTTCACATACAGCCTGTTTAATCAGAGATTGTACTGAACAAATACAATCAGATAACACCTGCTGGGAACAAGAGGAATAATGTTCATCAAAAAAAACGGATCATCCTCTAACAGCCATAGCGGGGATTCAACTTGGCCACAATTGAAGGGGGGGGGGGAGAAGTCATCACTTCCTTCAGGCAAACATGACAGGGCTGGCTTTGCACAAAACTGAATCAAAGGCTGCACATCCTCAAATAACATATGACCCTGATCTACTAGGAAATGAGCGATCGGATCGTTTCCAGCAGCTGGTCACTGGACCAATCTTTTAGCGTTTGGCGACAATATTCACTATCCTCTGCCGCCAGCAGAGAGCAATAGACAATTTCATTGAAATCCATCTTTAGCGAGCCCAGCAAACCAGGAGGATTCCTCAATGCAGCCACGTCTGGTCAGGGATGGCCTTGGTATACTGTCAGGAGACTTAATAGACCAGACTGTGTGGACTGCACAGAGATAACCCAAAACGCATGTAAAGAGAATAATGATATTCATTAAATAGATGATAAATCAGAAAATACAAACAGTGCACAACCAACCCAACAAACCCACCAGCAACAACAATATATCAGAAATAGATATTCAAAGTATCACTGCCCACCTATACCTTGTTTACCTCCACTGCGCCTCGGAGTACACACAAAAAAAACTTGTTTAGAGAAATTTCTAAAAAACAACCTAACCAAAGCTGCCACTTTAAACGTAAGGCTCGGTTCACACGGGGGCGACTTGTCAGGCGACCTAGCCGCCTGACAAGTCGCCTCCCGTTCTGTACAATGGAACCGTTCTAATCGGAGCGACGCAAGTCGCTCCGACTTAGAAGAAAGGTTCCTGTACTACTTTGGGGGCGACTTGCATAGACTTCTATAGAGAAGTCGTCTTGCAAGTCGCCCCGGCAGTCGTGTGCAGGTCGCCTCGGTGAGGCGACCTGCAAGTCGTGCCGCGTCTAGTGTGAACCGGCACTAAAAGTATGAATAGAGTGTTTTCTTCTATACCGTGTAGAATTAAGTAAAGTGAAAAAAAACAGTGGCGCTTTTTGAAAACAAATATATCCACCCTTAAAGTGAACCCCTAGTTAAATGACTATACAACTGTAAAATGCAGATCTGTGCATATATATAGTGACCACCAAGTGACAAATATACAAAAAATGCACTACAACTCATTAAATTAACAAAACATAATGGATAGCAACAAATAGATATCTAAAAAATATATATAAAATATATATCTAAAAATGTGTAATAAAGTCTCTCGAAAGTGATGTCTTCTTTGCGACTTCCACCACACCCAGGTGCTGAGTGGACCCACTCCCTATAGAAACTCACTCACCAGCTCCAATTGCCCACACTTTCATGTAAGGCTACAGGAAGGGTCACAGCGACAAATCAACCATCCAAGTAAAAGTGCAGGAAACGTCCCACATGTAAATGAAAAAAGTGCTCCAATAGTGTAATTCGCATAACCAGTTTAATGAACAACACACATAAATCTTCAATATTTAAACTCACACTTTAAAAATTCAAAAAACGCAGAGTAAAACTTCCACAGCACACTGAACTCCAATGCACAGCACAGCAAACACTTGGATAAAGCGTGAGGGGTTGCGGTCACGGCGGACCGGAGGTGTGCAGGCGTCTAATCGCTTCTCTCACCTACTCCTCGCTGGAACAAGCCGCTCTGACAGATCCCCCTTCCTGGTAAGCTAAAACACGTCACTCGTCTCTGGTGCTCACCGTCACCCTAAAGCGCTGAAATGGATATAAGTGAAACTAAATTGTTTCTAAAAACCCTATGAGAAATATCCAATTGTGACTGGGAGAAAACCAAATAATAAAAGCTGCAAACTTAAAAATTGCTCAGACACCTATACAAATTAACAAATAAAATATTTTGTTGCGCTGATATTAACCTTCCAGTCAATCCATGCACAGGTTATAAAAAAATCAATCCCTCCAAGTGATAATAAGATAATTAAATAATTAGAATAGATATGGGTCTGGTTAGGTCAGAAACACTATAACCACTGAGCTATAGTATTATGCTCCACAGAGTAAATAAATCACAGGCACCGCCTGTGATATCGGATAAATATAAATATAATTGCTATACATATCATCCAATTGTCAGGAGACTTAGTAGACCAGACTGTGTGGACTGCACAGAGATAACCCAAAACGCATGTAAAGAGAATGAAATATTTATTAAAATAGATGATAAATCAGAAAATACAAACAGTGCACAACCAACCCAACAAACCCACCAACAACAACAATATATACAGCAAGGGGCAGTACCAGAATCACAGAGGTCAACCAGGCCAGGGTCATACACGGCAGGTCAGCAGGACAAGGGATATTCTAGAAGCGTAAACGTTAGCCAAGCCAAGGTCATACACAGGAAGATCAGTAAAAGAGGGACAGGGAACCAACGGGACAGAGAGGGGATGGCTGAAGGGTACAGGAACACAGAAGGGACTGGGTCAGGATAAGCTCGGGAACAAGGTCAGATGCAGGCTCAGGATCGGTAAACAGGCAGACAAGGTCAGGGCTCAAGGAGAGAGATACCAAGGTAAGCATGTGAGGGCTTACCGGGTATTTATGGGACTGACAATAATTGTCTTCATGTATCACCTGAGCGCAGGGAGTGTTGTCTGCTCCATACTGCCAGGATCCATCCGCTGGTGGACGTCAGTACTGCGGCCAAAAGATGAAATAACACCAGCAGGGAAAGATTCCCCTGACAGTTCCACACTGCCAGGAGACACCTGCTGGTGGACCCCAGTACTGCATTCCAAATGATATATCTTACCAGCGGACGGACCCTTTCCTGACACCAATATTAATACAAATACCAAGAATTCTCTCATATGATTAAAAAATTCCAATTTGGAACTGTGTGTTGATAGCGGTTCTTAATTATAGAGAGTATGCATTACACTAATGTATATTGTTAAGCAGAATGCCATATGTGCCAAAGATAGATCTGTTCACAAAATCCCACAATATTTCTGTATGTTATAAGGGGCTTCCCGATGAATGTTCTCAGATATCGCGAATATATAAAATAAAAAGAAGAGACATCATTGCGCAAAAACGATTGCTTTAGAATAGCAGCACTTCACTAGGTACACTCACATAAGCCTGGATAATCAATGCCTGGATGGAGAAAAACAATCAGCCGCTTGGGGCGCGGTGAGTCCTCACACCGCTCATAACGAGCTGCTGACCAGCCTCAATACTTCACGTCACTGACTCCTCCTATGCGTTGCGTCACCCGACACGTGACTTTTTCAAGGTAAGTCATGTGACGCCTGAGTCTCCATTTATATATTGGTGCTAGCGTCAGCGTTACTATAGAGACAGCGGTATATCATTGGGTCATCATTTTGTTTTTACACCAAGCTTTTCCTGAATATACTGCATACAAGCTTTATTAAACAATCCATTAAAATTTAAAACTTAACAAAACTATTCACCGAGCGCTTATTGATATAAATCTACATTAAAACAAGGAAGCAATATCTAATCCACATCCTCCCTCTGGTAGTTCCTATGTACACAGTTTTAAAATAAATTGAAATATACACATAACTTCATTAGCATAATCATTTAAATAAACATAGGGCCGTGGTCCATTCTTACTCTGACTCAGTCATAGTCATTACAACACACAGGTTGCATAAACAGCCATGTAGATATGGCTAATTGAGTAAAACCAACCATATTTAGAAAAAATATTAACTATATAAGATATAATGAGACGAGAGAGCAAAACAAAAAATATATGATAAAAAACAAAACCCTTATTATAGTTAGATGATAGTGATACTCATACAGTATCAATTGATTAGTATCTAGGTCTTCATTAATCCACCATGCATATATATATAAATAATTAAAAGCGTATAAACCTAAAATTTATATATAAAAAGGCCCTCTGCTGGTGACTTTCACTAACTGCACATTGTTTGTCAAAATGATCTATCCACATTAACATGGTTTAAAATTAACATAGACTTCTATATATTCTAAAAAATTATGTATTCAAAATTATTTAAAATTATTGAGGGATAGTGGACAATAAGAACAATAAAAAATTAAATATAATAATACCTATAAAAATTAAAATTATCCAAAAATGGAAAACAGAGAGTTATGGAATCTATAAGGGATATGAAAAAAACTAATTAATAATCTGACATGAAACAATTTAAATCAAAGTCAATATTCAACCCCCTCGGCGCAAGTGTACACATCTAAAAAATCCACTTGGATTCACTTTTGCTCAATTCTCTAATTTTATTAGATCCTCTCCAGTGTGGCGTGTATCTATCAATGGCCCAAAATTTCAGGCCTGTGGGATCTTTATTGTGGTGAGTTGTGAAGTGTTTAGAAAGACTGTGTTTTGGGAAACCGTTCCTAATATTCTGTATATGTTTTCTAATATGTTTCCACAATGGTCGTTTTGTTGTCCCAACATACTGTAGGGAGCGTGCACATTGTAGCACATAAACCACTCCCTCAGTTCTACAGGAAATACATTCTTTAATTTCATATTCCTTCTTGGTGCTTGTAGATCCAAATTTTGTACACTTTTGTCCGTTGAAATTAGTGTTTTTACAAGCGAAACATCTTTTGTACGGGTAGAAACCTTTAACCTGGAAAAAAGTTAGACCTGCTGATTTTTTTGGGGGGTCGGGGACATTTTTTACTACTAGATCTCTCAATGTGGGTGCTCGTCTCTAGATAAAATGGGGTTTTTCAGGTAGACTATTTTGGAGCATTTTATCAGCTTTAAGGAGGGGCCAGTATTTTTTGATGATTTTTTCCACTTGTTTGTGTTGAACACTATAGTTCATTATTAGTGGGATCTCCTTTTTGTTGTTACTGTTTTTTTTTGTCTATCTTGGATTAATTAATCTACTTCCTGTATTTTATCTTCAATAAATTCCTTGTTGTACCCTTTTGCTAAAAATTTGTCTCCTATCCACTTTGCTTGGTCCAGATATTCATTGTTATCTGAACAGTTCCTTCTAAGCCTAATCATCTGGCCCTTTGGGATATTTATCTACCAGCATTGTTCATGATGGCAACTGTCCACCGGTATATAGCTGTTTCTTTCTACCAGTTTAAAAAAGGTCTTTGTACTAACAATGCCTTCCACAACCTTTATTTGCAAATCAAGAAAGTTAACAGCCTCATCACTGATCTCATACGCAAGTTTGATATTTCTTTGATTGTCATTAAGCCGATCAAGAAATTGGGTAAGGCTCTCCCTATCCCCCTCCCATATTATGATGCAATCATCAATGAACCTCCTATATAGCTTCATATTTGTAGGTTTATTGGAGAAAATAGTTTGGTCCTCCCAATTTGCCATAAAGATATTGGCTATGCTGGGTGCATATTTTGCACCCATTCCAATGCCATTCAATTGCCTATTATAGTCTCCTTTGTACCAAAAATAGTTATGTTGCATCCCAAAAGCTAGACACCTCAAAATAAATATTCTTTGCTTGGAGACAAAATTCCCAATTTTTTCCATGGCCCACTTCGTAGCTTGAATTGCATCATCATGGTCTATTATTGTGTATAGTGATGAGACATCTGCCGTGGCTATCCAATATTTGTGTTGTGGCCTTAATTCTAGATTGTTCAGAATTTGGATCAGATGTTTAGTGTCCCCTAAATAAGCCACAGTATTTGGTACTAAAGGTTGCAGGTATTTATCCACGCATTCTCCCAGCCTTGCGTTTATGGATTGGATGCCGTTAATTATAGGTCTTCCCAGTGGTTGTGTATGATTTTTGTAGATTTTTGGTACTGTATAAATAATGGGTACTTTGCATGTATCAGGAACCAGATATTTCTCTTCTTTTTTAGTTAGAATATTTTTTAAATTTCCTCTAAGTACCAAATCCACCAATTCTTTCTTGTACTCCTTTGTAGGATTCCCCTTTAATTTTATATACGTATTTGTATCTTCCAGTTGGTCTGACAGCTCTTTATGATAGTATTCTTTGGATAGTACAACTATTGCCCCTCCTTTGTCCGCTGGTCTAACTTCAACTTGTTTGTTTTCTTCTAATTGTTTTTTCCTGTTTTTATATTATGGGATTCATTCATTTTTCTAATTTTAAGTTGATTCAATTCCTGAATAACCATTCTGCCAAATACTTCAATATGTTCGTTATTATGGACTTGCGGATTAAATAGTGATTTGTTCCAAAGGTTGCTGTGCATAACCCTTCCTGGGCTTTCCATCCTTGCAGTTTGATTTATAGGCAGTTTATTTAGCAAATATTTTTTAATGTTGAGTTTTCTGATATACTTCTGTATATCTACATACATGTCAAATTTGTTTAGATTTCGCTTTGGGGCATATTTTAATCCTTTATCCAGTGTTATTCGCTCATTCCTAGTTAGTTCAATTCCACTCAAGTTATATATTCCCTTACCTACTACTCTCGTTTTCTTTTGGATCTTGAATCCTCCTCTACATCCCCTTTTCCGTCTGGACTTCTTGCTCTTACTGTTCGGTCGTGTCTTGGTGGTGTCCTCTCGCTCCTGCGGTAATCTTAAAAAGAGGGCGAGTGTTCCTCATCTCTATAGTCTCTAAGAGCCTCATATCTGTTTTGGGTTTGAATTGGACTCCTCCTAAGGTCATACTGTGGTTGATCATATTGTCTTTGTTCTCCTTGTGGTTGGTTATACTGATGTTGATTTTGATATTGATAGTCATCTCTTCTTCCATTTCTATTATAGTTGCCCTGGTGTCCATAATTACCAGGATTTCCATATTGGTTATATGGTGAATTATAGGATTTGTAGGCCCCTCCATTGCCATGGTTTTTCCAAAAGGGTCTTCTTGGTGACTTATTCTTGTTCTTATTCCTCCACCAGGGTTTCGGGGTTCTTGATTCGTTACCTTCCCTATACATTCTCTCTTGACCATTTTCATTCTCCCTATCCTGCCTAGGTAAGTTTAGAGATCTAGATCTTCTTTCCGGAGTTCCTCCTCTTCTTTCAGGGGTTATAAACCTGTTTTCCCTTCTTGGGGTGATAATCCTTACCTCCCTTTCAGGGCATGAGGTGGTGGATCCTGTTTTCCCTTGTTTTAAATTTAATTGCCAATTAAACACTTGTTCTGATTGGTAGTCATTGGTGTCCCTCAGGTATTGCCTTTTCTTTCTCTGTTTCAATTCTATATCTTTTTGTTCTAATACCTTATTAAGCTGTCTAGTAAGGGTAGTAAATGAAGCTGATTCTTTATATGTCTCCAATATTTTTTTACACTCAGATATTTGTTGATTAATCCTGGCTAACTTTCTTTGTTTCCTTTTTAACACAAAATGTACTACTTCCAATCCCTTCTCATTAAAAAATGTATACCATTCATCTATTGCTTCCTGATCTATTAGGCCATCGTTGTCAGACCAACTGGAAGATACAAATACATATATAAAATTAAAGGTGAATCCTACAAAGGAGTACAAGAAAGAATTGGTGGATTTGGTACTTAGAGGAAGTTTGAAAAATATTCTAACTAAAAAAGAAGAGAAATATCTGGTTCCTGATACATGCAAAGTACCCATTATTTATACAGTACCAAAAATCCACAAAAATCATACACAACCACTGGGAAGACCTATAATAAACGGCATCCAATCCATAAACACAAGGCTGGGAGAATGCGTGGATAAATACCTGCAACCTTTAGTACCAAATACTGTGGCTTATTTAGGGGACACTAAACATCTGATCCAAATTCTGAACAATCTAGAATTAAGGCCACAACACAAATATTGGATAGCCACGGCAGATGTCTCATCACTATACACAATAATAGACCATGATGATGCAATTCAAGCTACGAAGTGGGCCATGGAAAAAAATTGGGAATTTTGTCTCCAAGCAAAGAATATTTATTTTGAGGTGTCTAGCTTTTGGGATGCAACATAACTATTTTTGGTACAATGGAGACTATTATAGGCAATTGAATGGCATTGGAATGGGTGCAAAATGTGCACCCAGCATAGCCAATATCTTTATGGCAAATTGGGAGGACCAAACTATTTTCTCCAATAAACCTACAAATATGAAGCTATATAGGAGGTTCATTGATGATTGCATCATAATATGGGAGGGGGATAGGGAGAGCCTTACCCAATTTCTTGATCGGCTTAATGACAATCAAAGAAATATCAAACTTGCGTATGAGATCAGTGATGAGGCTGTTAACTTTCTTGATTTGCAAATAAAGGTTGTGGAAGGAGTTATTAGTACAAAGACCTTTTTAAACCGGTAGAAAGAAACAGCTATATACCGGTGGACAGCTGCCATCATGAACCTTGGCTGATAAATATCCCAAAGGGCCAGATGATTAGGCTTAGAAGGAACTGTTCAGATAACAATGAATATCTGGACCAAGCAAAGTGGATAGGAGACAAATTTTTAGCAAAAGGGTACAACAAGGAATTTATCGAAGATAAAATACAGGAAGTATTCCAAATGCCACGAGATGAATTAATCCAAGATAGACAAAAAAAACAGCAACAACAAAAGGAGATCCCACTAATAATGAACTATAGTGTTCAACACAAACAAGTGGAAAAAATCATTAAAAAATACTGGCCCCTCCTTAAAGCTGATAAAATGCTCCAAAATGGTCTACCTGAAAAACCCCATTTTATCTACAGACGAGTACCCACGTTGAGAGATCTAGTAGTAAAAAATGTCCCCGACCCCCCCCAAAAAATCAGCAGGTCTAACTTTTTTCCAGGGTAAAGGTTTCTACCCGTGCAAAAGATGTTTCGCATGTAAAAACACTAATTTCAACAGACAAAAGTGTACAAAATTTGAATCTACAAGCACCAAGAACTGAGGGAGTGGTTTATGTGCTACAATGTGCATGCTCCCTACAGTATGTTGGGAGAACAAAACGACCATTGTGGAAACGTATTAGAAAACATATACAGAATATTAGGAACGGTTTGCCAAAGCACAGTGTTTCTAAACACTTCACAACTCACCACAATAAAGATCCCACAGGCCTGAAATTTTGGGCCATTGATAGATACACGCCACACTGGAGAGGATCTAATAAAATTAGAGAATTGAGCAAAAGTGAATCCAGGTGGATTTTTGAGATGTGTACACTTGCGCCGAGGGGGTTGAATATTGACTTTGATTTAAATGTTTCATATCAGATTATTAATTAGTTTTTTTCATATCCCTTGTAGATTCCATAACTCTCTGTTTTCCATTTTTGGATGATTTTAATTTTTATAAGTATTATTATATTTAATTTGTGTTGTTCTTATTGTCCACTATCCCTCAATAATTTTAAATAATTTTGAATACATAATTTTTTAGAATATATAGAAGTCTATGTTAATTTTAAACCATGTTAATGTGGATAGATCATTTTGACAAACAATGTGCAGTTAATGAAAGTCACCAGCAAAGGGCCTTTTTATACATACATTTTAAGTTTATACGCTTTTAATTATTTATATATATGCATGGTGGATTAATGAAGACCTAGATACTAATCAATTGATACTGTATGAGTATCACTATCATCTAACTATAATAAGGGTTTTGTTTTCTATCATATATTTTTTGTTTTGCTCTCTCGTCTCATTATATCTTATAGAGTTAATATTTTTTCTAAATATGGTTGGTTTTACTCAATTAGCCATATCTACATGGCTGTTTATGAAACCTGTGTGTTGTAATGACTATGATTGAGTCAGAGTAAGAATGGACCACAGCCCTATGTTTATTTAAATTATTATTCAAATGAAGTTATTTTTATATTTCAAGTTATTTTATTTATGTGTACATAGGAACTACCAGAGGGAGGATGTGGATTAGATATTGCTTCCTTGTTTTAATGTAGATTTATATCAATAAGCGCTCGGTGAACAGTTTTGTTAAGTTTTACATTTTAATGGATTGTTTAATAAAGCTTGTATGCAGTATGTTCAGGAAAAGCTTGGTGTAAAAACAAAATGATGATCCAATAATATACCGCTGTCTCTATAGTAACGCTAACTCTAGCACCAATATATAAATGGAGACTCGGGTCGAGCGATGTGAGGACTCACCGCGCCCCAAGTGACTGATTGTTTTTCTCCATCCAGGCATTGATTATCCAGGCTTATGTGAGTGTACCTAGTGAAGTGCTGCTATTCTAAAGCAATCGTTTATTGCGCAATGATGTCTCTTCTTTTTATTTTATATATTCGCGATATCTGAGAACATCCATCTGGAAACCCCTTATAACATACAGAACTATTGGGGGATTTTGTGAACAGATCTATCTTTGGCACATATGGGATTCTGCTTAACAATATACATTAGTGTAATGCATACTCTCTATAATTAAGAACGGCTATCAACACACAGTTTCAAGTTGGAATTTTTTAATCATATGAGAGAATTATTGGTATTTGTATTAATATTGGATGATATGTATAGCAATTATATTTATATTTAGCCGATATCACAGGCGGTGCCTGTAATTTATTTACTCTGTGGACCATAATACTATAGCTCAGTGGTTATAGTGTTTCTAACCTAACCAGACCCATATCTATTCTAATTATTTAATTATCTTATTATCGCTTGGAGGGATTGATTTATTTATAAACTGTGCATGGATTGACTGGAAGGTTAATATCAGCGCAACAAAATATTTTATTTGTTACTGTGCGAATTGTAGCCTCAGTTTCCTGTTCTTAACTGACAGGAGTGGCGTCCGGTGGGGTCTTCTGCTGCGGTAGCCCATCTGCTTCAAGGTTGGATGTGCTGTGCGTTCAGAGATGGTATTCTGCAAACCTTGATTGATCATCACTGTGCGTGAAAATCCCAGTAGAACAGCAGTTTTTGAAATACTCAGACCCACCTGGCACCAACAACGATGCCATGTTCAAAGTCACTTAAATCCCCTTTCTTCCACATTCTAATGCTCTGTTTGAACTTCAGCAAGTTGTCTTCACCATGTCTAGATGGCTAAATGCCTAAATGCATTGAGTTGCTGCCATGTGATTGGCTGCTTAGCAATTTGTGTTACCAAGCAATTGAACAGGTGTACCTAATAAAGTGGCCAGTGAGTGTAAATGGGTCACATTTGGGGGTGGTAATGCCTGCCGAATGCAGCAGGGAGTAAAATTGTTACGGAATGTGTACAACCCCCTCTGGCTGTAGTCTAAGGCCTACTAAAGCATACACCCCTTGAGGGTCATGTTTACCCACACAGGGATGCACAGGTATTCCACATATACCTACACAGGCAGAACGCTCGCGCATTTTGTAACGTTTATTTTATTTTCTAATAGGTAATGTGGTCACAGCAACAATCATTTTGACCATAGTGATCACAAAAACCAAAGGAGTAGGATGGAAAATCTTAATAAAAATTTTAACAAAATTTGAAGAGTTTATGTGGTTTTCGGTTGGTAAATTCCATTCATTCTAAAATCGAATGTTAAAAGAAAATGAAACTTTGAAGTAGTTTCAAACAACATTCGTCAAGTCCTGAAGGCATTACCGAATCTACTAATTAATATATTATAATGTCTCTGCGCTGCCCCACACCAAAACTTAATTGTGTAATCAGAGCTGGCCTGCACTGAAATGTGATTCACACACTAAACAAAATAAATACAAAATTGTACTAGTACAGCACTCCCAAACATAAATTATATACAAAAAAATATACATGAATACATCAGACTCTCAAAAATGTATGTAACAGTGAACCCGTGAATAAACAATGAATCAACCAATCCATAAAATAATAAAAAAAAATATAATAAACATAATAAAAAATATATATAAATATATATAAACATAATAAAAAAAAGTGCAAATAAACTATGTGCAAACAGTAACAAGTGGCAATAAAAAGTAAACCAATGTACATATAAATCACACTGGTGTCTTCCACAGTGATCACAATCTGTGCCAGTCAATTAGTTTCAGTTCCTTAGAGCAGTGGTCCCCAACCTTTTTGGCACCGGGGACCGGCTGCGTGGAAGAAAATTGTGCCAAGGCCCCGGGGGGTGGGGGGTTACTCAGACGCGGGGGGGGGGGGTAAGCGAATTTCGCAGGCAATTTATCTGGGCAATAGCTGGTGTTCTGCTGTTGGTACTTCAATCATCACAGCACCAACGTTGGTATGGTGTCAGATTGAATAAAGCGCATTATTTCTTAGTTTACATTATAATATAAATGAAATAGTTCAACTCGCCATAATGCTGAATCAGTGGGAGCCCTGAGTGTGTCACTTTCCATGTCGCCTGCCACCAGATGTGGAATGTCACTTTCCACGCTGCCTGCCACCAGATGAGGAATGCCACTTGCCACGTCACCTGCCTGTGCCACCAGTTGAGGAATGCCACTTGCCACGTCACCTGCCTGTGCCACCAGATGAGGAATGCCACTTGCCATGCTGCCTGCCACCAAATGAGGAATGCCACTTGCCACGTCGCCTGCCTGTGCCACCAGTTGAGGAATGCCACTTGCCATGTCACCTGCCTGTGCCACCAGATGAGGAATGCCACTTGCCACATCACCTGCCAGTGCCACCAGATGAGGATTTTCACTGCATTGGTGACACCGGTTCAGTGATCGTTCTTGAGTGAGGGCAGGAGAGCAGAGATGCGGGGAGGGCGGTGAGAGGTGATGTCATCTCTCTGCTCCCCGCTGCACCTCCCACATTCTGTATGCTGTGAGGGCGGAAGAGCGATGGTGCTAGGCGCAGGGCCGTCTTTAATATTGATTGGACCCTGGGCAAAAATGTTCTTGGGGCCCCCCATGCAGTTTTGCTCTCCACCTGATCTGAGACATACAATAAATAGCAGTTAGACTCAAAATCAGTTTACTGAATCAGATCAGACAGTGATTGCGATTGGTGGCCAAAGGTTACAGTGTATCATTACAGCTCACTGACTGGTTGCTAGAGGTTACAGCACACATTTCGGCTCACTGATTAGTTGCTAGAGGTTACAGCACATGATTTCTGCTTGTTGATTGGTTGGTAGAGATTACTGTACATCAATACTGCTCACTGATTGGTTACTGCACATCATTACTGCTTACTAATTGGTTGCTAGAGGTTACAGCACATCTCCTCACTGGCTGCACACCATGGACTGGACCTTGCTCACCTGTGCACCCCAAACTGTAATTCCTTCTCTGCCTACTTCTGCACACCACACACTACCCCCCCCCCCGAACTAACATGTTCTCCCTGTGCCTGCGTGGGTTTCCTCCGGGTACTCCGGTTTCCTCCCACACTCCAAAGACATGCTGGTAGGTTAATTGGATCCTGTCTAAATTGTCCCTAGTATGTATGAATGTGAGTTAGGGACCTTAGATTGTAAGCTCCTTGAGGGTAGGGACTGATGTGAATGTACAATGTATATGTAAAGCGCTGTGTAAATTGACGGCGCTATATATAAGCACCTGAAATAAATAAATAAATAATTTGCTTACCTTTGCAGAACAGGCTGATGGTAGGCTTAATGACCACAGTTGTAGGCAGGACTTTCAAGCATGCCCCTTTATCTCCCCTGTGAGTAGCAGTCAGTATAGGTGATGGTGGATTTGATCTCAGGGGGGCATGATATACATATGAATACCACCTCTGTTTACATAGAATGCTGCCGGTCTGCCACTATTTACATATGAATGCCGGTATTTACATGTAAACACAGGGTCTGCAGGTGAGATATTAGAACTAGACATGTGCACAGCCAAAAAAATCGTTCATTTTAGTTTCATTAGTTTATTATTTTTTGTGTTTTTCGGGTCATTCGCTATGATCGCGATTCGTAAATTCGTTCATTCGTAAATTCGTAAATGCGTTCATTCGTACATTCGTAAATTCGAACATTTGTTCATTCGTACATTCGTTCATTCGTACATTCCTAAATTCGTAAAATCGTACATTTGTAAATTAGAAAATTCGGAAATTTGTAAATTCGAAGTTTGAAAATCCAAAAACCCGAAAATTCCAAAATCTGAAATAGTAACTAACTATTAAATTATAGGTATTGTAATTTCCTTTCAAATTTGACTGTCAGTGAACGTAACAAGTACGAATTTATCCGAAGTTACGAATTATCCAAAACAAATGCTGCATCTAAACAAATGGAACGGAACAAATTAATAATAAATAATAATATTAAAATGTTGTTATTATTATTATTGTTATTTATTATTATTAATTCATTACGTTCCATTCCGTTTTTTCGGATCATTCATAACTTCGGATAAATTTGTATGTGTTACGTTCACTAAGAGCCAAATTTGAAAGGAAATTACAATACCTATAATTTAAAAGTTACTAGTAATTACTAATAGTTAAATTATTATTAGTTAACTATTATTTCAGATTTTCGAATTTACAAATTTACGAATTCACTAATTTACTAATGTACGAATGTACGAATGTACATTCGTAAATTGCGATTGTACGAATGTACGAATGCCCGAATTTACGAATGTCCAATTTTATCGAAATTTCAAATATTCGGAAAAATTTGTTAAACGGGTTTTTGTTAATTCGGATATTCCCGAACTAACGAATTTGTCGAAATTCGTTAAAAAACGAATTCGAAACGGAACGAATTGCACATGCCTAATTAGGACACAACATGAGACTAAAACCTCAAGGTCTGAGGGAATTTAAACTGGGAAAGTTGGCAAGTATGAGGCAGCTGCTTTGGGCCCCACAGCGATGACAGGGCCCAGGGCAGCTGCCCCTTTTGCCCTGCCTTAAAGACGGCCCTGGCTAGGTGGGCAGGGAGAGATGATGTCATCTCTCTGCTCCCTGCTGCACTGCCGACATTCCTCATGCTGTGAGGGCGGAAGAGTGGTGATGCTAGGTGGGCGGAGAGAGATGTCATCTCTGCTCGCCAGCCCACTTCTCTCATTCTCCCGCCCGCTCTCCTCTCTGATCCACCGGTGCCTTAAAATGTCATGCTGCCTGCCGTGGCCCGGCTGCAAAGACGCTACGGGCCGGTAGTGGGCCATGGCAGTGTTGCCAACCTACCAGATTTAAATTTACTGACACAACACTCAAAACTTACTGGCACCGCCAAGTTTTTACTGGCATTTCCAAAAGTTCAAAAATTACAGTTGTAAGTGCAAATTTCACTATTTAGGCTACAAATAAGTACAATATGCAATTAGCAACGTGATTCAAGGTAGATATTAAGGCAAAAAGCATATTTCTTATTCTATTTTAAATATAGTAAGTAAGTGGCTCAGGGACAGGACTTAGGGGCATGAAATTAGAATGGGCAACACACGCACATGAAACAGACTCTCACAGTGACACTGACAGCAGTGTGCAGCAGCATAGATCACTGACACATCCCATCCTGAGTCACAGTGACAGTCTCTATCCATGCCAGGTGGTCCTCTCAGTCCCCTCCAGTCCAAATAGCAGTGACAGTCCTACACCCGGCTTGCCTTGCACCCGTCCCACAGACCCGCACTCGAGGCTCTGGCCACTCCGCTTGGCTCCCTTGCACCATGACATCACACGACATGATCAGGCACCGTCTCCCCGCCGGTACCACCCAAACACACTGTAGCAGGTACTTGGATGGTCCTGGACCTGAGCTGCGCTTTCCCAGCTCAGAGTCAAGCGCCACGGCCATATTTTTTACTGGCAACCTTTTCCTCTTACTGGCATTTACTGGCAGGAGAAAAGTGCCTGTTTTTTACTGGCTGCCAGTAAAAATACTAAAGGTTGGCAACACTAGGCCGCGCCCCGGGGGTTGGCGACCCCTGCCTTAGAGCACTGTGCAAACACATCTTCTACAACCTTTGTGTAAAACTTCAGCTCATCTGTGTGCTCAATCCCACACTATGCCACTGTGATTTATACCCCACCCCAGATGATGTCTATGTAGACAAAACGCGTCGGGTAGGCCTCCACTGTACTTTTAAAGTGCTGTTTACGTTTCTCAAAGTTTTTTAACTCATTAAATTTCTAATTTTTTTTATACGGAATTACGCTATGTGGCCTTCCTTTGTTCCCCTTTCTTTGATATACATGTGAATATATGGGAGAAACCATCCATTTGTATGTATGGAAATACCTTCTATTCTAGATCACTACCCAATGACTGTATGAGAATTTGGTTTACGTGTCAAAGGTTTCCAGATCCGATGTCTTTAACTTTGGCATTTGCCAATACAAGCCTGTTTGACTCATAGGACGTATGTCCTTTTGAGTTCAAACCATCTGGTAAGCCTTCTTTCTATCGGTGGCGGACTACTCACTTTCACATATTATCTCATCACCCATTCATTATTTTTTGATGTCTCAATGATGTTATGAACATTTGGCATCTGTCCCTTTAAGGGGCATTCAGTTTCACTACATATTCCATTTCACCTATGGACTTTATGTTTATTTAAACCAGTTATTTTTTTCTTGATTTACTTATATCAAATCACTATGTTTCTATTTCACTAGAGTCCCACATTGTTTTTACTAAGTCAGCAGAGCTTCTGCTCATTTACTTAACTCTGGCGCAACTCCACTCGCAGAGTACAACTGCACTTTGCAAAGTGCACAATCTATTTGCCTTCAGTAAATCAGACCCATTGCATCTTGATTTGACTTCCATAGGCTTCATGTACACATAGCCTATTATGACCACTGGCCGTGGGAAAATGGAAAATCTCGCTGCGATTTTGCCACATTTTGCAGCTGGTGGTCAAGACATTCCTATCCTGAATGCGATTCATCCACGTCCAGGAGAGGGAGGTTGAGAGAGGTTGAACCTCCCCTAACCACAGCAGCTCCTAAATGATCCTAAAAGCCTATGTGTTTATGGACATGCAGGTTTTTATGTAGTTGAGTTTAGGAGTTTGGGCAAAAAATGCCAAAAGCTCCTAAGCTCAAGTTTAGGAGTTGTAGTGTACATGAAGCCTTAGGTGGGCTATTGCTGAGGAAGTACAATTGGAACACAATGCATCCAGTGCGGAGGAGTCTATGACATCATCGTGCATGTCGGTTGAAAGTTAAGAAACTAGGATTGGCGGCTTACTGATAGGCTTACGCATATGCTGATTTATCATCTAAGTGTTTTTAAACTACTTTGCCATTTGATTAAATAACTAGCAGTGAGCACTATGAAAGTTTCTGATTTTTTTTTTGAGCTGCAATATATTAACTGTAGTGGTTGCACATAGTTTAATCTGTATTTTTTTTATACAGATTTGATGATTTATTGTTTATTTATGTATTTACTGTCATGTGATTTTTTTGTGACAAAATAATTGTGTAACAAATCAGCACAACTTCCCTAATTATAAGATAAACACACAAATATTGCCTTATAACCCAGGTTAAGATGCAACCAACACTCTTTTGATGCGTTCACAACCAACCACCATACAAAAGTACTTAAAAATGTGTAAATAAGTGTGGCGCAGCAGGTATGTGAATAAATGCAACCAAATATAAATCAACCTGATAATATGATTTTATATATATATATATATATAAATATATATATATGAAGTCTACTAGTAACTCTAGCACAACTCCACCCAATTAAAGACACCTAAAATGAATGTGAATAATGAAACAATAATCTCATAAAAGCCTATAAAACCACTTGTGTACTATAAACATTCTTAGGCCCACTGAGGAAGCACAATCAGAGGGTGTAACGTGTATAGGTGGAAGGAGCCGAAGCCCATGTTATCCTGATGTTCTTGTGAGTGTTTTTAATCCAGTTTTTTCTGCAAGAAATGAGGGTGAATGGAGGGCACTATAGTGTTTTTGTTTTGTTTCATGATATAACATACTGAGGAATGAGGATCAAAGAGGAAAAGGAAAGGAAGCAGATATACCCCTGGATGGGAAGATAAGAAGATCTAGCTGCATTCTCTATAAGAGGAGTGTATTAAAGGCTTATTTGACTCTGTAGTGGGGTCGGATATTTAAGGTTGAGCGAACACTTCACCTATTGGTGGTGGGTCAACAAAAATACTTTGAAGAGAGAATAAGGTTTATAGATTTCTTGGACCAAAAATTGGTTGCTTTATTAATTGTGACCAATTATGTCATATGCCTTTGCTGATGGAGCTCCAGGAGAATAATCCGGATGTTTGTCGGAATTATCTCCGGTTGTTGGACCCCTGCTTTCACCAACTCTTGGCATTGTTGACCCCCTTATAGGAAGCAGGACACATGCATGCATTATTTTATTTTTTGGTTGAGTAATAGTGATTTGAATTGTTATATTTTCTATATTTTTGGATGCATAGAATGCACTTTTTGGTTAAGTTCTATTGGCAGATAGCATGTCTAATTTTATTTGTTTTCTTTTTTTTATGCACAATAAAAAAAAATTGTGTAGAATAATATGTGTTTTACTTCAAATGACAGTTTGGGAGTAGGCCGTTACATTTAAAAAAATACACTGTAAAATTAACAAGGGACACCAACATAGTTGTATCTTTGATCTTAAAAGCTACAGGATAATGGTGTTGTGGTAACTTGCCCCCCAAAAATTTTTAAAAAAGCATAATAACGGAAAATTCCTATCATAATACTTACCGTAATTTTTCTTTCCTGATGGACTCCATGGCAGCAACGTGTGGGTTAAGTCCCGCCTCTACTACCCTATAGGACACTACTCCCATAAATCTTTGCTCCCTGCCCCCGGCCGTGTTCGGTAACTAGCCTACTTCAGCCATTCGGGGAGGGAACTCCTGCTGCCATGGAGTCCATCAGGAAAGGAAAATTACGGTAAGTATTATGATAGGAATTTTCCGTTTTCCTGACAGACTCCATGGCAGCAACGTGTGGGAAATAACTCGCCATACACACCCGGGTGGGCTAAATGCTGAACAAAAGATTTATTTAACACTGTCAGCCGACAGCACTTTTAAACCAAATTTAACAGAAGATAAGGTTGCTGGCTCAACACAATAATGGGTCATGAAGGTATGAATCGAAGACCAAGAAGCTGCTCTGCAGATCACATCAGGAGCAACATGACGTGAGGCCGCCCAGGACGTCGAAAGACTTCTCGTAGAGTGAGCTGTAACCGCCTCAGGAGGAGCCAAGCCTTTCTCTCTGTAAGCCCATTGGATGGCTTGAACCACCCAAGCCGCGATGGATCTGACAGAAGCCCTAGAGCCCCTGTTTTTCCCATGGAATAGAACAAAAAGAAATTCAGATTGACGGAAAGATGCCGTAACTTCCAGGTATTGATTGAGGGTAGCTCCTACATCGAGAGGGTGTGGATCTGGACCTCCAGTGGATTTGAAGGTAGGGAGTGTGATATCCTGGTTCTCGTGAAAGACCGAGGTAACTTTGGGATTTGTCCCAAGCATTGGTATTAGGACCACTCTGTCCGGAAAAAAGGTGATGAATGGTTCCTTGGACCCCAGGGATTGAATTTCCAAGACCCTCTTCGCTGAAGTTATAGCTATCAGGAACGAAGTCTTGAGGGTTAATTCTCTGACTGAGAGAGATCTGTTAAGTTGAGCAAAGAAATCCAGGACTAACGGAAGATCCCATTTGGGGAATCTGGGTTTCCTCTGTGGCCTAAGCCTGACTGCTCCTTTGAAAAATTGCTGGACCAGAGGGTGCTTGGCCCATGCGACTCCGGAGAAAGCTGATATTGCGGAAACCTGGACACGAAGAGAACTGACGGACAGTGAGATGTCCAGACCCGTCTGCAGAAAACTTAGAACGTCCTGAATCGCCAGATTATCACAGGAGTTGGACCTGGAAGACATATGGCTGCTAAATTTCGCCCAGATCCTCTCATACACTCGGTTGGTACTATTCCTTCTTGAACTAAGGAGAGTGGGAATTACTTCATCCGGGCAGCCTAGCGCCTCCAACCTTCCCCTTTCAAAAGCCAAGCCCTTAGGCGCAGGTGATCCGGGCAAGGGTGTAGCCTCGACCCCTGAGACAGGAGGTCTGGTCTGGATGGAAGAGGGATCGGATCTCGGACACTGAGGAGTGTTAGGAGAGGGAACCAGGGCCTGTTGGGCCAGTAAGGAATTATCGCTAACACCTCTGCTGTCTCTGCCCTGAGCCTCTTCAGGAATTGGAGGATGATCGGAGTTGGCGGAAAGGCATAGGCTCTGTTGAACCACCATTTCTCCGTCAGGGCGTCCACCCCATACGCTTGAGGGTCCCTGTACCTTGAATAGTATCTTGCCATCTTTTTGTTGCAGGGGGAGGCGAACAGGTCGACTTCCGGAAGGAACCCCAACGAAAGAATCCACTTGAATACTTCTTCGTGGAGAGACCACTCGTTGTTGTCTAGGAGCCTCCGAGAAAGGAAGTCTGCCTGAACATTCTGAACCCCTGGAACATATGTCGCTGTCAGATCCTTCAGGTTTTTCTGGGCCCAGGACATAATTGGCTCTACCTCTTGTAGTAAGGAGAGACTTCGAGTCCCCCCTTGCCTTCTTATGTATGCCACTGCTGTGGTATTGTCCAGTCTGAGTAGGACCGAGGAGCCTTGAATGAGATGCCGAAACGCCAGCAGTGCCCGAAAGGCTGCTCTCAGCTCCAGGATGTTTGACACTATCCTTCTGGAGGGGAATTCCCAAGTGCCCTGAGCCACTTCCGCCAGACAGTGGGCACCCCAGCCCCTGTTGCTGGCGTCTGTTGTTATAGTCACCCAAGAAATGGGAAGGATGGAATGGCAGTTGGAGAGGTTCTCCCGTTGGAGCCACCATAGGAGAGAGTGCCTCATGGATGCAGTAATCCGAATCAGCTGGGTCTTGCTGCCTTTCCACTGGTGAAGGAAGCCCTTCTGAAAAGGCCTCATTCTCCATTGGGCCCACCTCACCATCGGAATCGTCGCCACCATAGTGCCAATGATCCTCAGGCATTGGAGAGCGTGAAGATGAGGAGTAGAAAGAGCTGGGTGGATCCTGTCTCTGAATGTCGAGATCTTCTCTTCCGGTAACGAAATGGTGCCTCTGACCGTGTCGAAGAGGGCACCCAAAAACACCAGAGACTGAGATGGGTCTAACTGGCTCTTCTCCTGGTTCAGAATCCATCCGAATTCCTGTAGTGTGGAAATCACTTGCCCTCTGTGTGCTATGAGTTGCACCCTGTCCTGTGCCAAGAGAAGCAGGTCGTCCAGGTAGTGATGTAGACGAATCCCCCTGGTTCTCAGGAGAGCTACTATTGCCAACAGCACCTTCGAGAAAACCCGAGGAGAAGTTGATAACCCGAAGGGAAGGCATGTAAATTGTAAGTGAAGCTTGCCCACGGAGAAGCGGAGAAATTGTTGAAAGTTTTCCGCGATTGGGACGTGAAAATAGGCGTCCTTGAGGTCTATGGACACCATCCAGTCCCCTGGTTGAACCGACTGTTGAATTGTGGAGAGTGTTTCCATCTTGAACCTCTCCTTTTTGATGAAGCGATTTAGATGGGTTAGGTCTATGACCGGCCTCCAGGCCCCACTCTTCTTCTGAACCAGAAAGAGGGGAGAATACATTCCCATGCCTTGCTGGCTGACTGGGACTGGGGTGACAGCGCCTTGGGCCAACAAAGATTCTATGTAGGCTAAAAGTATTGTCCTTTTTTCTTCTGATGCCGGAAGAGTAGTGGGTACCCACCTGAGTCTGGGAGGGTCGGTAAAGGTCCAGGCATGACCAGAGGAGACTGTCTTGATTGTCCAGAAGTCGTGAATCGAAGCCGCCCAGACATGCCGAAAGTGGAAAAGACGGGCCCCCACACGGTCTGCCTGAGCGGGCCCACTTTCAAAAGGATTTGGAAGGTTGCCTCTCCCCTTTCGACTCACTACCTGCAGCCTTCTTAAAGGACGATTGCCTTGATTTCCAGGATCTGGAGAATTCCCGGCCTGGCTTGTAAGTACGAGCCTCTCTGGATCGATCTTGATATTGCCTCTTCGGGAAGGATCTTCTTTGGCCTTGCAGGCGCCTATCCTGAGGTAGGAACCCCGACGTCCCGCCAGTAGCCCGTGTAATGGCCTCATCCAGCTTGTTGCCAAAAAGAGAAGAGCCCCCGTAGGGAATTCGGCACCATACCTGCTTAGAGGCTGGGTCAGCCAGCCAAGGGCGGAGCCAAAGAGCCCGCTTGGCGGTGACCGACGAGAGCATTACTCGGGCCGCCAGACGAATGATGTCAATCGAGGCCTCACCCAGAAAGGCCGATGCTAGCCTTAATTCTTGAATAGGCGAGTTCTTCGCTGTGTCATCTGAAATATTCCTTAGCGTATCTTGAACACTATCCGTCCACACCTCCATAGCTTTGGACAGGGCTGCCAGGGCTAAGGCTGGTTTGCAAGCCATGCCTGCTGTAAGGTACACTCTCCTCAGATCAGCATCAATCCGTCTGTCCAGAACGTCTTTAAAGGACACTGTGTCCTCCAAGGGGAGTGTCACGTGTTTCACCAGCCTCATCACAGCTGCGTCCACCAATGGAGCTGATTCCAGATGCTTCACTTCTTCCTCCCTAAAGGGATAAAGCTTTGAAACTTTAGTAAGCATGGAGTTTTTCTTCTCCACCTTGCTCCATTCATCTGTGATGATCTCGCCCAACTCAGAAAAGAAAGGAAAGTTAACTCGCTCCTTCTTTAGCTGTTTAAAGAATTTTCTCTGTTTGGGAGGGACAGCCGTCGGATCCTCCCAATTTAAAGTTTCTCTAATAGCCTTGACCAAGGGAGGTAGCAGAGCGAAGTCAAAACCCACACAGGTATTATCTTCATCCGAGTCACTGTCAGAGTTGACCACTGAAGGGTGGCTAGGTGCAGAGGACTCCCAGGTGTCCTGCAACTGAGTTTCCCTCACTGGGGAACCTGGTGGCTCTGCCGGAGGGGTAACAGGTCGGACTGCCTCAATACCCTTAAGTGATTCCTTCACAACCCTCTCAACTAGGGCTTTAAGTTGTTGGTCCGAATCACCTCTTTCCCTGGAAGCTTTGGCGAAGCAGGAATCGCACAGCGATTTACCGACAGGTACTTGTGATCTGCATCCCCAGCAGACAATTGATGAGTGGCTGGAGTGGGCCACTGAGGAGTGCGAGCGCTCCTCACCACGGTGTCCTGATTTTGAGGAGGAGCCGTAATGCTTAGATTTGGAAGAGGATTGCCGGTGATGCGACTTTGACGAATCACTTCCTTTGTGCGAGCTGCGACGCTGTTCTGACCTGGAAGGGCTAAAGCAAAAGACAGAGAACCACAGAAACAAAACAGAGCAGTTAGAAAGAACGATCATCTGCGGAAATACACCCCCCCCACCCGCCTAAGGACCCTCGGCAATGGGACCTGCCCCTGTACCTTGTGAGAGGAGGCTGGCCAGAGGCAGGTGGTGGAGAGCTCATGTCTTCAGAAATATCCATCTGACTGCAGAGTTAACGTAAAGCAAACAAATTAACTTGGCTATGAGCCAGGGAGCGACAGCCCTCCTGTATGTAAAGCTACTTACCAGTAGCTGATTCACTGGAGCGTGGGGAAGAGCCAAAAACAGCCTGCAGGCATTCCCAGGGTCAGCAGGCTATTTTCCCAGTTTAAATAGGGCGCCCCAGTGACGTCACCGCCCGTGACGAGCGAACGCCAGTGCGCATGCGCGATTAGCGGCGATTTGCCGCTATCGCGCATGCGCGAAAAACCAAACCTCGGTTTCGTGCCGTCCGCACATGCGCAGTACGGCCGGACACAAAGTGAAAGTAAAAACGGCGGCTGGAACGCAGGAAGAACCAGCCGCCATGCCTGCAACCACATAAACAGTAAGACGAAGGGGAAAGACACACAAGGGAGAGAAACAACAAGGAATTCCAACAGAAACTGCTGCCATGATAGCAAGGAAACATCTCACCAATCCCGCCACGATCATCAGGCCGAAGGTAAACACCGGACTTTCCAGGGGCAACAAGGGGTCACCTGCTAATAGCTGGCTATCCAACCCATGCGCGGCCTCGCCTGCCAGTGGCCAGGGAAAACGGCTTCTTCCTGCGCCTCTTCCAATGCCCCACTCCATACCCTGCTAATAGCTAGGGCTTAGCGGAGTAATGCGACTTATCCTGATCCAAGTCGCAGCTCGGCCAACCTTGATCGTGGGGGTAAACATCTTCAGGTAGGAAGACCAACACTAGGTCTTGCGAGGAGGACAAAAAAAGAACACGGCCGGGGGCAGGGAGCAAAGATTTATGGGAGTAGTGTCCTATAGGGTAGTAGAGGCGGGACTTAACCCACACGTTGCTGCCATGGAGTCTGTCAGGAAAATATTATTCTTGATATCACCAGTAAAAAAAAAGCCTTTGAAAATTCATTTGCAATAACTCCATCAGTATCACCAGCAAAGCAGCTTCATTATTATCTCAATAAAGAAGAAGAGAATGTGCGCTGCATTTCTAGATTTCATAATTTGCCACGTCAGGGACGTTACGAACGCTAGTTTACAAGAGCGCCCGCTTCCAGCTCGCCCTTGCTTCTGAGCATGCGTGTTTGTACTTTCGACTTTTATCCGACGGACTTGTGTACACACGCTCAGAAAATCCGACAACAGACATTTGTCTGCAGAAAATCCAACGACAATTGTCCGATGGATCGTACAAACGGTCGGATTTACCGCCAACAGCCTGTCATCACACATTTCCCGTCGGAAAGTCCGATCGTGTGTACGCGGCTTTGGAGTTGATTTATATTTGGTTGCATTTATTCACATACCCGCTGCACCACACTTATTAACACATTTTTATGTGATTTTTGTGAGTCTGATGTATTCACAGATATTTTTTGTATATGATTTACATTTGGGAGTGATGCACTATTACATTTTTTTTTTTTTTATTATTGTATCTACTGATGAGATTTTTTCATATGAACGTCCATAAAAAAAAAATCTACCAGTTTATGGGCAGCTTTGGATTTTTTTTTATTTGTGCAGCCTGCAGGCCAGATGAAAAAATATTTTGGTTTATAGCCAGCTTTAAGCACTGGCCTCTATACTGCTCTGGTCATATTCCATTGTGAGTATTCAACAAACTCGGGGTCATAAGGGATGGTCATAGGAGACAGTCCTTGCATCAGCAGTTAGCAATGTATTTAGGACACTTCATGGTATGTGGCTTAATATTGATCTAAGTGTGCCTTTCTTTTGTTAGAGCATTGACATTTCTGCCGAAGACACAGAAAAGCCTGCTGAAAACCAAGAAGTGATAACTAACGCAGAAGAGGAGAAGCAGGTATGTGACCTTTGTAATTGTTACCGAGTGATTCAAGAGCTTCTCCAGACTGTATGAAAAAGTTTCCCAGTACGCCCTACAGTAGTGGTAAAGGCAGGAAGGCCTCTCACCTTGTTACTAAAATATGGAACTTTGCATGAACATACAGTATACAGGCATTAAATATATAAATAAAACACGTGAATACGTATGGAAATGGACCGATCAGCCATACCTTTATGACCACCAACCTAATATTGAGTAGGCCCCCCTTTTGCTGCCAAAGAAGCCCTGACCCATCAAGGCATGGACACCACTAGACCTTTAATGGTATGCTGTGGTATCTGTCAGTAGCAGATTCTTAAAGTGCTGTAAAATGTGAGAAGAGGCCTTCATGGATCACATTTCTTTTTCCAGCATATCCCACAAATGCTCGATTGGATTGAGATCTGGAGAATTTATGAGGCCAAGTGAATACTTTAACCACTTCCCGCCCACTGTATGCAGAATGACAAGCGCAAAGTGGTTTAGTTATCAAGACTGGGCGTCATATGACGTCCAGCAGGTTAACAAGCTGGCGCGCGACCGCGGTGGCACTCAGCAAAGTGATCGGTGGTGCGATGTGTCATTCTGACACACCGCATCTCCGATCTTGGTAAAGAGCCCCTGACGTAGGCTCTTTACCACGTGATCAGCTGTGTCCAACCACAGCTGATCACAGTGTAAATAGGAAGAACCGTTTATTGGCTTTTCCTCCACTCGCACTGACAGACGTGAGTAGAGGACAGCCGATCGGCTGCTGTCCTGACAGGGGGGGGTCTACACTGATTATCAGTGCAGCCCCCCGGGGATGCCCACTCAGGACCACCAGGGATGCCCACTCATGGCCACCAGGAATGCCAATCAATGCCCATCAGTGATGGCTGCCAGTGCCTCCTGATCAGTGCTGCCTAACAGTGCCCTCTATCAGTGCCGTCCATCAGTGCTACCTATCAATGCAAAACAACAAGGAGGGGAAGGGAGGGAATTTATGATCCAGGAGACTCAAATTGATTCAATATGAAAAATAATAACAGATGAGGGAAATACCCTAACTACATCTGTATATGGATAAAGCTAATTGCATAACACCCGGGGAATCTAATTGAGATAGTAGGGTGTGTTCCTCTGAATTAAAGGCATATCACAAAAAAGGGGACCCAAGGGAGAGGAACGGGACAGGTGCCAGTTCCACCCAGGGAAAAAGAATTCATCAACAAGGAACCAGCAGATTAGCAAAAATATGAAAAATTTAATATTTGAGTTGAATAATTCCACATATACACCAAACACAAAATCAAAAATTATGACAATAAGTGAACCAAGACCTGACACTAAGAAAATAAAATAGACAACGTTGTCTAGGAACAAAACAACACACAGATGGCCACCACTAAACATACACAACAAGAACGCCCAGCTGGATTAATGAGTGAAAAGATACACAGCAAAACATGAAGCGTCTCATAAGTATCTCAGAAGGTTGTGGGTCAAGGCTGGGAGATTGGTGTATGCAGCCGAATGGTTAGGGGGGAGTCCGCCTTGTAGAATGCCAATGCCAGGCCTTAGGTGAGCCTTGAGATGTATTGCATGGACATAACTGATTAAGACACTAACAGCTGAGTGTCATACAATGACTGGTGAAGTAGATGAGCCGCTATGTGGGGATGGTGCAAAGGTGTAGATGTGCCTGCATCGGTAATGATCACTGTGAATGAAATTAACAGTGGGTGGGAGACAACTGTGTAACTATGGTGACATCAGTCACGATTAGAATATGAACAGATACAGTCTCACCAGTCCCGGGATACCGAAGTTGAGCAGGCTAGTGGATCATGCCAATCCCACTTGAATCATCTCAGATGGTACGGAGCGGCTACATCCAGATCAGGTCAGCTGGATGGGACTTCGTAGATCCGTGTGCTTGGTTTGCCAGCAGCAGTGATGGGGAGCGGAGGCGTATTAGAGCTTGCCGTCTGAGTGCGGCGTAGGTCAGCGTCCACTTCCTGGTTCCATGCTGTGAGGCCTCACACGAGGGCGGACGGAATACCCAGGGCTGATGGGTGGGTCTGTGTGTGACGCTAGGTGGAGCGTGATGGCGTCATGCTGACGCGTTTCATCCGTCACAGGGATTTCTTCAGAGCATGCGCCGTTGCCAGAGCGAACAACTTATATAGCCCTCCCACTCACCTACGTGGATACAATGGCTATCTGTTGGCCTGGCAACGGTACAACAAATGGACTGCCATTCAGACCGGAAGACAACAAAGATTATGCAAATAAATGGAAAGGGCCGGTCCGTGGGTGCACCACCTCTATACAGAACATGAACTGCTTAAACAAAGAAGGGAGGGAGAGAAGGGAGTGGAGTAGAGAGGAGAAACTAAAACTAAAACTAAATAGAAGGTAGAAAATAAAATATAATATGATATGGAAGTGAAAATTAAATGATAAATAATAATAAAAAAAAAAAAAAAAAAAAGAGGGAGAAAAGGCAATAAATGTGAATATGGACCTAAGGGGTAAGGAACACTGACAGATTGCACTCGTTATTTAACCCATGAGGGGACATGCTGTCAAGGGTATATATCCACATTTTTTCTTTCTGGCAAAGAATTCTGTCAAAATCACCCCTTCTGAGGGGAAGATTTAACCTGTAGATACCCTTGACAGAAAGCCCAGTGGGGTCCCCCCCATGGAACTTGAGGAAATGTAGGGGAATGGGGCGCTCATCATCTTTGCTGAGAATGCTTTGGACGTGCTCACCGACTCTGATCTTCAACTTCCTCTTTGTCTTACCCACATATTTTTTGCCACAAGGGCAAGTGAGCATATACACTACTCGTGTGGTATTGCAATTGATGAAATTATAAATTTTAAACTGTCTCTTACCGTCAGAGTCGGTGAACACGTCCGTGCATTCAACATACTTGCAGATGGCGCATCTGCCACACCTAAACATACCTTTAAGAGGGGGGAGTAGGGTAAGCCAGTTTTTGGTCGGGGATCTTTGGTATTCGGAATGGATCAAGTGATCCCTCAGATTCCGGGAACGTCGGGCGGTAAGAAGGGGACGCTCTCCCACTATCTCACCAAGAACAGGGGAACCAGAAAGGATATGCCAGTGGTTATTAAGAATGGTCCTAATCTGTTTCCATTGAGCACCATATTTGGTGATGATTCTAGGGGGTTCATGTCTATCTTTAGAGACTGTAGGGTTCCTTCTAATGAGAAGTTGCTGACGGTCCGTCTGAAGGGCTCTTTTTTTGGCTGTTCTAATAGATGAATGGGAGTAGCCTCTGTCCCTAAACCTACCGTATAGTTCCCTGGCTTCCTTGTCAAAATCTTGTTCTTTAGAGCAATTTCTACGAATACGGAGGAACTGGCCTACAGGTATACCTTTTATTAGGGATCTAGGGTGATCACTGGTGGCCAAGAGGAGTGTATTCGCTGCCGTTGGCTTCCTGTGAGTTTTAGTATTGATCTTCCCATTATCGGCAAACAGGGTCAAATCCAGAAAGGAAAGGGTATGTTGGTGGGCAGTGTATGTAAGCCTAATGTTACGGTCGTTGGTATTAAGTTCTTCCATAAATAACATTAACTCCTGCTCCGTACCCCCCCAGATCATAAGCACGTCATCAATGTACCTCAGCCACAGAAGACTGTGGCCGAGGTACATCGGCGACTGATAGACGGATTCGTCCTCCCACATACCCAGATGTAAGCAGGCATACGAGGGAGCCCAGGGTGCCCCCATCGCAGTGCCTCTAATTTGCTGGTAATAATTCCCCATAAACTGGAAACAGTTATGTTCCAACAGAAAGGTAAGTACATCACCTATGAACTCATTTTGATGTCCTAGGAGTGGGAATTTTTTATCAAGAAAGAATTGGACAGCTTTTAAACCCCATTGATGGGGAATTGATGTATATAAAGATTCGACATCTATGCCTACCATAAGAGATCCTTCCGGCAGAGCCAAAGCATTTAGATGGGACAATACATCCCCTGTATCCTGCACATAGGAGGGCAATTCAAGAACCAACTCCTTAATTAGTGCATCAATGAATTTGCCCGTTTTTTCGAGGGGGCCATTTACCGCAGAGACGATGGGTCTGCCGGGTGGGTTTGTTAAAGATTTATGGAGTTTTGGAATGATATAAAAGGTGGGTATATTAAACTGAGATATACGTAAGAAATTGAATTCCTTTCTGTTAATTAATTTTTCCTCCAATGCTAGACTCAGCAAAAAATTAAGTTCATTGACAATACCGGGAAATGGATTTGACTGAAGCTTGCGATAAGTGGACTCATCACCCAGAAGTCTACATACTTCTTTTTCATATTGGTCCTCGGTAAGGAGGACCACGTTCCCTCCCTTGTCACTGCTCTTAATAACAATACCCGGTGTCTCCTCTAGTTCTTTTAGGGCCTTTCTTTCTTCCCCAGTAAGGTTATCTATACCCCTATACTTCCAGTTTACCTTAGAGAGGTCTCTCCTGACTTGTTTCAGGAAGAATTCTATAGACTTGTGTTTTGATAACGGGGGCATCTTGACTGATTTTATAGATAGATTGGCCGAGCGGGTGTCTGCTGTTTGCTCCAAGGGCGTCTCTGTATCGAGATCAGAATCCTCATTCTCTTCTAGAAGAGAAATAAGTGTATCTAGGGCCTCCAACTCTTCTTTATTTTGTGTGTTTTGATTGTTTTCAGTGTGTTTAGTTAAATGCCAGTATCTAAAAATCACCTTTCTAAGGTAAAGGGAAATGTCCTTATACACTTCAAACTCATTCATCCCTGATTTGGGGGAAAAAGAGAGGCCCCTGCCAAGCAGGGAAAGATGGTGTTGGTTCAAAGGGAATTCGGTAAGGTTAACGACCTTCATGTCCGTAATAGGACTGGATGAAGATATTACTAATGAATTGTCACTATTTATGTCCTGTGTGTTTTCTTCCTGAGTTGTCGCTGACTTTTGCGAGTTTCCCTTTGTCTTCCCTGATGGCTTGGGGGTGAGTTTGGTGGTGTTTTTCCCTTTCCACTGGGTTTGGTTTTCCCTGTCGTGATTATGGGGTTGTCTATTGGTGACTGGTCCCTCTCTAAAAAAGTCACCGATAGATCACGGCGTTCACTATCACTGTCAGTAGATGAATATTGTTTGCGTGTGGTCTTTGTATTGGCTACACTGTTACTCCTTCCTCTATGTTTGCGAGATCGACTTCTTCCTTTATAGATTGTAGGATCAAACAGATCACCACGTTCAAGATCTAATAAGTTCTGTTTGAATTTCTCTTGTTTATGAATTTTTAAGTTGCGTTGAGTTTTATCTACCTCCTTTTTAAGAAGCTCATTATGTTTTTCAAACGAGGGATCAGTTTTGAAGGGTTCAAGTAAACCAACACTAATGTCTATCTCCGCTTTTAATTCATCCAGCTGTGCCTGTTCCTCATCAACAATCAACTGCATAATTTCAAGACCTCGTCTGACACAGCTGGCCTTCCAGGCCTCAATGAAACGAGGTGTATGGAGGTGTCCAGCTGGAGTGACCCGTTCTCTCAGACCCCTGGGAATGATCCCATTCTCAATATGAGATTTTAATGAGGAGATGTCCCATTTCCTATTCAGAAATTTGATAGTTAATTACCTACCTATCAATGCACATAAGTGCCACCTATCAGCACCCATCAGTGCCACCTATCAGTGCCCATCAGTGCTCCTATCAGTGCCCATCAGTGCTCCTATCAGTGCCACCTATCAGTGCCCGTCAGTGCTGCTTATCAGGGCCGCCTATCAGTGCCCATCAGTGCTGCATATAACTGCCTCATCATCAGTGCCACCTCATCATTGCCACCTCATCAGTGCCAATCAGTACTGCTTCATCAGTGCCCATCAGTGAAGGATAAAACTTACTTATTTACAAAGTTTTGTAACAAAGCTTTTGTTCTTACAAAATTTTTTGTATTTCTTTATTTGTAGCGCAAAAAATAAAAACCCCAGTGGTGATCAAATACCACCAAAAGAAAGCTCTATTTGTGGGGAAAAAAATGATAAAAATTTTGTTTGGGTACAGTGTTGCATGCCCACCCAATTCTCATTCAAAATGCAACAGCGCTGAAAGCTGAAAATTGGTCTGGGCAGGAAGGGGGGAAAGTGGCCACTGCTCAGTATTGAAGTGGTTAAACTTCTTGTTGTATTCCTCAAACCACTCTTGAACAGGCATGGACTGGCCATCGGGACTACCCGGAGTAGGCCGATGGCTCAGTGGGCCAGTTTTAGCGGCCGCCTAATTTGCCTGTTGTATTGGAGGTCCACGGCGATCTACCCGTCAATCACCGACAGCTGGCAGGTGGCCTGATGGGTAGATCAAGATGCATACAGAATAGTGCAGGAAGCGTGTGTAATAAGTTCTCTCATGTCACGCTTGCTCCCCGGTGGCCCCTCCTCTCTTCTCGTCTATCCCCATTTGCTTATGACATCATCTGGGATGGACGAGAAGAGAGGAGGGGCCACCGGGGAGCAGCGTGACATGAGAGAGAACATATTACAGATGCTTCCTACGCTACTCTGCATGCTGGCTGGTAAACACTGTGCCCTGATGTTCCCCAATATACCCTGGTGTGCCCCAATGTGCCCCAATGTGCTCCAATATGCCCTGATGTGCCCCAATGTCCCCTGATGTGCCCCAATGTGCTCCAATATGCCCTGATGTGCTCCAATGTGCCCCAATGTGCTTTAATGTGTCCTGATGTGCCCCAATGTGCCCTGATGTGCCCCAATATGCCCTGATGTGCTATGTGCCCTGATGTGCCCCAATGTGCCCTGATGTGCCCCAATATGCCCTGATGTGCTATGTGCCCTGATGTGCCCCAATGTGCCCTGATGTGCCCCAATATGCCCTGATGTGCTATGTGCCCCAATGTGCCCTGATGTGCCCCAATATGCCCTGATATGCTATGTGCCCTGATGTGCCCCAATATGCCCTGATGTGCCCCAATGTGCCCTGATATGCTTTAATGTGCCCCAAAATGCCCCGATGTGCCCCAATATGCCCTGATGTGCTATGTGCCCCGTGCCCTGATGTGACTGATGTGTCCCGTGCCCTGATGTGCTATGGGCCCCCTGCCCTGATGTGCCCTAATGTGCCCCATGCCCTGATGTGCTATGTGCCCTGATGTGCCCTGATGTGCCTTGAGCCCTGATGTCCCATGCCCTGATGTCCTGTACCCCGGTGTGCTGTGCCTCAATGTCATGTGCCCTGCTGTGCCCTGTACCCTGATGTGCTGTGCCCTGATGTGTCCTGTACGCTGATGTGCTGGGCTCTGTACTCTGATGTGCTATGCCCTGATGTGCACTGTACCCTGATGTGCTGTGACCTGTACCCTGATGTGCTGTGCCCTGATGTGCCCTGATGTGCTGTGCTCTGATGTGCCGTGCCCTGATGTGCCGTGCCCTGATGTGCTGTGCCCTGATGTTCTGTGCTCTGTGCCCTGATGTGCTGTGCTCTGTGCCCTGATGTGCTGGGCTCTGTACCGTGTCCTGATGTGCTGTGCCCTGATGTGCTGTGCTCTGTGCCCTGATGTGCTGTGCTCTGTGCCCTGATGTGCTGGGCTCTGTACCGTGTCCTGATGTGCTGTGCCCTGATGTGCTGGGCTCTGTACCGTGCCCTGATGTGATGGGCTCTGTACCATGCCCTGATGTGCTGGGCTCTGTACCGTGCCCTGATATACACTGTACCCTGATGTGTTGTGCCCAGGGCAGGTCTGGATGAAGTCCAGGGCCACATTTCTGTCCCAGTCCAGCCCTGCTCTTGAATCATTTTTTGTAGTGTGGCAGTGTGCATTATCCTGCTGAAAGGGGCCACTGCCATCATCATGCCATTTCCAACAAGGTTTACATAGGTGGTACATGTCAAGTAACATCCACGTGAATGGCAGGACTCAAAATTTCCCCCAAAATTTCCCCAAAAAACTTTGCCCAAAGATTCACACTACCTCTGCTGGCTTGTCTTCTTCCCATACTGCATCCTGGTGCCATCTCTTCCTCAGGTAGGCGACGCACACGCACCCGGCCATTTACATGATGTAAAAGAAAATGTAATTCATCAAACCAGGCCACACTCTTCTATTGCTCCGAGGTCGAGTTCTGATGCTCATTGTAGGTGTTTTTGCATGGGCACCCTTCCCGGTCTGCGGCTACACAGTTCCACACACAACAAACTGCAATGTCCATTCTTTCTGCTTTCAACACATCAACTTCAGTGACAACTTGTTTGCTTGGTACCTAATATATGGGATCAAGCAGAAGGGTAGCTGAGGAACAAGCAAAAGGTTGGTAACGAGTGGTAGTGAAGATAAGGAATGCAGAAGGAGTGAAAGGGGCAAGAAATTGATTGGAGAGAGCCAAATAATCTGGCAAACAGGAAGTACAAAAGCATGGCGCGATCGCCGCTGGCCACACGCGATCGCGTGCACGAAAGCCAGCACGGGGATTTGTGTGTGTAAACACACAAATTCCTGTGCTGTCAGGGGAGAGAAGACAGATCGTGAGTTCCTACAAAGTAGGAACAACGATCTGTCATCTCTCCTAGTTAGTCCCATCCCCACACAGTTAGAACACACTGAGGGAACACACAGTTAACCCCTTGAACGCCCCCTAGTGTTAACACCTTCCATGCCAGTGACTGTTATACAGTAATCAGTGCATATTTATAGCACTGATCGTTCTATAAATGTCAGTGGTCCCAAAAATGTGTCAAAAGTGTCCGATCTGTCCGCCGCAATACCGCTAAAAATCGCAGATCACCGCCATTACTAGTAAAAAAAAACAAATAATAAAAACGCCATAAAAATGCCATAAGTCTTTCCCATAGTTTGTAGACGCAAACCAATCAATATACGCTTATTGCGATTTTTTTTTTTTTACCAAAAATATGTAGAAGAATACATATTGGCCTAAACTAATGAAGACATTTGTTTTTGTTTTTTAAATTGGGGGGATATTTATTAGGCATGAGCCGAACACCCCCCTGTTCGGTTCGCACCAGAACACGCGAACAGGAAAAAAGTTCATTCGAACATGCGAACACCGTTAAAGTCTATGGGACACGAACATGAATAATCAAAAGTGCTAATTTTAAAGGCTTATATGCAAGTTATTGTCATAAAACGTGTTTGGGGACCTGGGTCCTGCCCCAGGGGACATGGATCAATGCAAAAAAAAGTTTTAAAAACGGCCGTTTTTTCAGGAGCAGTGATTTTAATAATGCTTAAAGTCAAACAATAAAAGTGTAATATCCCTTTAAATTTCGTACCTGGGGGGTGTCTATAGTATGCCTGTAAAGGGGCGCATGTTTCCTGTGTTTAGAACAGTCTGACAGCAAAATGACATTTTGAAGGAAAAAACTCATTTAAAACTACCTGCGGCTATTGCATTGCCGACAATACACATAGAAGTTCATTGATAAAAACGGCATGGGAATTCCCCAAAGGGGAACCCCGAACCAAAATTAAAAAAAAAAAATGACGTGGGAGTCCTCCTAAATTCCATACCAGGCCCTTCAGGTCTGGTATGGATATTAAGGGGAACCCCGGCCAAAATTAAAAAAAAAAAATGACGTGGGGTTCCCCCTAAATTCCATACCAGACCCTTCAGGTCTGGTATGGATTTTAAGGGGAACCCCGCGCCAAAAAAAAAAAAAAAACGGCGTGGGGTCCCCCCAAAAATCCATACCAGACCCTTATCCGAGCACGCAACCTGGCAGGCCGCAGGAAAAGAGGGGGGGACGAGAGTGCGGCCCCCCCTCCCTCCTGAACCGTACCAGGCCACATGCCCTCAACATTGGGAGGGTGCTTTGGGGTAGCCCCCCAAAACACCTTGTCCCCATGTTGATGAGGACAAGGGCCTCATCCCCACAACCCTGGCCGGTGGTTGTGGGGGTCTGCGGGCGGGGGGCTTATCGGAATCTGGAAGCCCCCTTTAACAAGGTGACCCCCAGATCCCGGCCCCCCCCCTGTGTGAAATGGTAAGGGGGTACATAAGTACCCCTACCATTTCACGAAAAACGTGTCAAAAATGTTAAAAATGACAAGAGACAGTTTTTGACAATTCCTTTATTTAAATGCTTCTTCTTTCTTCTATCTTCCTTCATCTTCTGGTTCTTCTGGCTCTTCTGGTTCTTCCTCCGGCGTTCTCGTCCAGCATCTCCTCCGCAGCGTCTTCTATCTTCTTCTCCTCGGGCCGCTCTGCACCCATGGCATGGGGGGGAGGCTCCCGCTCTTCTCTTCTTCTTTTCTTCTCTTCTTCATTTTCTTCTCCGGGCCGCTCCGCAATCCATGCTGGCATGGAGGGAGGCTCCCGCTGTGTGACGGCGCTCCTCGTCTGACAGTTCTTAAATAACGGGGGGCGGGGCCACCCGGTGACCCCGCCCCCCCTCTGACGCACGGTGACTTGACGGGACTTCCCTGTGACGTCACGGGGAATGCCACAGGGAAGTCCCGTCAAGTCACCGTGCGTCAGAGGGGGGCGGGGTCACCGGGTGGCCCCGCCCCCCGTTATTTAAGAACTGCCAGACGAGGAGCGCCGTCACACAGCGGGAGCCTCCCTCCATGCCAGCATGGATTGCGGAGCGGCCCGGAGAAGAAAATGAAGAAGAGAAGAAGAGAAGAAAAGAAGAAGAGAAGAGCGGGAGCCTCCCCCCCATGCCATGGGTGCGGAGCGGCCCGAGGAGAAGAAGATAGAAGACCCCGCGGAGGAGATGCTGGACGAGAACGCCGGAGGAAGAACCAGAAGAGCCAGAAGAACCAGAAGATGAAGGAAGATAAGATAGAAGAAAGAAGAAGCATTTAAATAAAGGAATTGTCAAAAACTGTCTCTTGTCATTTTTAACATTTTTGACACTTTTTTCGTGAAATGGTAGGGGTACTTATGTACCCCCTTACCATTTCACACAGGGGGGGGCCGGGATCTGGGGGTCACCTTGTTAAAGGGGGCTTCCAGATTCCGATAAGCCCCCCGCCCGCAGACCCCCACAACCACCGGCCAGGGTTGTGGGGATGAGGCCCTTGTCCTCATCAACATGGGGACAAGGTGTTTTGGGGGGCTACCCCAAAGCACCCTCCCAATGTTGAGGGCATGTGGCCTGGTACGGTTCAGGAGGGAGGGGGGGCCGCACTCCCGTCCCCCCCTCTTTTCCTGCGGCCTGCCAGGTTGCGTGCTCGGATAAGGGTCTGGTATGGATGTTTGGGGGGACCCCACGCCGTTTTTTTTTTTTTTTGGCGCGGGGTTCCCCTTAAAATCCATACCAGACCTGAAGGGTCTGGTATGGAATTTAGGGGGAACCCCACGTCATTTTTTTTTTTTTTAATTTTGGCCGGGGTTCCCCTTAATATCCATACCAGACCTGAAGGGCCTGGTATGGAATTTAGGAGGACTCCCACGTCATTTTTTTTTTTAAATTTTGGTTCGGGGTTCCCCTTTGGGGAATTCCCATGCCGTTTTTATCAATGAACTTCTATGTGTATTGTTGGCAATGCAATAGCCGCGGGTAGTTTTAAATGAGTTTTTTCCTTCAAAATGTCATTTTGCTGTCAGACTGTTCTAAACACAGGAAACATGCGCCCCATTACAGACACACTATAGACACCCCCCAGGTACGAAATTTAAAGGGATATTACACTTTTATTGATTGACTTTAAGCATTATTAAAATCACTGCTCCTGAAAAAACGGCCGTTTTTAAAACTTTTTTTTGCATTGATCCATGTCCCCTGGGGCAGGACCCAGGTCCCCAAACACTTTTTATGACAATAACTTGCATATTAGCCTTTAAAATTAGCACTTTTGATTTCTCCCATAGACTTTTAAAGGGTGTTCCGCGGCATTCGAATTTGCCTCGAACACCCCAAATTGTTCGCTGTTCGGCGAACTTGCGAACAGCCAATGTTCGAGTCGAACATGAGTTCGACTCGAACTTGAAGCTCATCCCTAATATTTATTATAGCAAAAAGTAAAAAATATAGTTTTTTTTCAAAATTGTAGCTCTTTTTTTGTTTATAGTGCAAAAAATAATAACCGCAGAGGTGATCAAATACCACCAAAAGAAAGCTCTATTTGTGGGCAAAGAAGGACGCAAATTTCGTTTGGGTACAGCATTGCATGACCGCGCAATTGTCAGTTAAAGCGACGCAGTGCCAAATTGTAAAAAGTGCTCTGGTCAAGAAGGGGGTAAAATCTTCCGGGGCTGAAGTGGTTAAACAAGTCCTTTATATGTGTTCTTATAAATTATGTCTTCTTGTATGCCTTTTCATATAAAGTGAAAAGTGTTTTCCACCACTACCAATATACTGCACTCATGTGTATACAGCAATTACAACAATTTCTCCAAGCTTATGCAACGACCAACACAATATTTCTTCTTTCACTCTGTGATGTATAAACTCAGTGTACTCACCTCAATGTGCTAACCTAAATAGGTCACCATGAGCATGCCCCTTTACGAGGTCTCATCCACCTCCTCAGCATTCCACCATCCTGTTTCCACCTGGTCACCTCCACTGCTTTGTTCCAATATGAAGCACACTTATAAAGGTTATTCATCCACTGGCTCCATCGCTCCATCGCTCCATCGCTATCAATAAAAAACAAATGGCTTTTTTGTTAAAAAATCAATTAAAATACCATTCACAAGCAACATGCACTAATCCAGCAGTGCAAGACCTTAAAATTCACTAATATGCCATCAAGTTGCTTACCCCTTTTAAAACGTGGACCTCAGCATCACCTACACTGTAAATATCCATCTCTCTGTATGATTTTACTTTTGCAGTGCTCAGTTCTAGACATTCTCAATATTTCTTTTGCAGGTGGAAGCTGAAGAAGAGGCAGCAACAGCAGAGGAGGTAAACCAAAAAACAACTAAAGACTCTTGTATGACAGCTTCTTGTGGGAAACAATAAACTTCCTTTACCTTCCCTGACTAAACCAAATCCTGCTCCATTTGTGTCTCATACGTTCTCCCTCCCAGACACTGCAGGTTACAGTGGAAAGTTTCAGCAACGGTGCTGCCAATCAAAGCAGTGGGCAGTAGTAGGTGTGGCCAGGTGCTTATTGACAAGCTGGGGACAATGCTAGTAGCCATGCCCCCCGCAACATGTTTGCAACCCTTCTAGTTCAGGCAGGCTCCACCTACATGAGAGTGGCAACTCTGCTCTGAATTCATTAGCAGTGCAGCATCGTTGCCACACCATTACAGGAAGCTGCATTAGATGTGCTTCACTGGCAGGATCAATAGGTATTTGTGAGACTTTGCAAACTGTAAGTGCAAATGTACATTTAATTATGCTCTGCAGTTAAATTTGCTAAAAAAAATATATTCTCCCGTCATTTTTTTTTTTTCAAATATAATTTTTATTAAACTCCACGAAGAGGTGGAACCCAGGTAATACAGAGATAACAGGTAATCAACCATAAACATATACTCTTAAACTCTAAACCATAGAATATCAGATTGCACGATGGGTGCTTACAACTTAACTTAATGCCGTGTACACACGACTTTTCGACAGCAAAGGTCCGATGGGAACGAATCCGCCAGACAATTCGATCGTGTGTTGGCTTCATCGGACCTTTGCTGTCGAAAAATCAGACGGACTTTAGATTTCGAACATGTTTCAAATCTTTCCGACGGACTCGAATTAGTCAGTTCGTCTGTATGCTAGTCCGACGGACAAAAAAACGACGCTAGGGCAGCTATTGGCTACTGGCTATGAACTTCCTTATTCTAGTCCCTTCGTATGTCATCACGTTCAAACCAATGGACTTTCGAACGGACTTTAGTCCGTTCGTGTGTGGGCAAGTCCAGTCGTTCGAAAGTCCGTAGTAACTCTGTCGAAAGTCCGTTGGACCTTTGATGCTGAAAAGTCCGCTCGTGTGTACACAGAATAAGAGTTGGTATACAGAATTCACATTAGATACATTTCTTAATTTTCCATGCTTGTGTTACATTCAGTCAATCAACTTTGTATCCTGACCTTAGGCCATCCCTTCCATCCTTTTCCTTTTACTACCTATTTTAAAAAGCTTTAAGAGAGAAAGGAGTCAAGAAGCAGTACCTGGCCTAAAGGACCAGAAAGAGAGAGAAGAAGGGGGGAAAAGGGGGGGGGGGGGGTAGGTAGGGCAGTATGACATGGGATCTGTTCTGCAAATCATGTTTGGGTGTTTATGATCCTTTGTCCGAGATTTTATCCAAGGTCTCCAAGTTTTGGTGTATGTCTCCTGTTTATCTTCTCCCGTCATTTTTAACTGCAGCCAGGGCTATAGTTTCTTCCCACTGAAGATCCATTAAGATGCCCCATTGGAAACGGCTTCTAAGAAATGTATTTATTTACACAGTGTATCTATATATATATATATATATATATATATATATATATATACTGTATATATATATTTATTTTAAGAATGGCACTGTTATTTTCCATTCCCAGGAGGGAGGAGAGGCCGATGATGAACAAGGAGAGGAAGAAGAAGAAGAAGGGGAAGAAGAAGAATCATAGACCTCAGCATTGTCATCGTATTAGTAGCCAGGTTAGTCTAGTCACAGGAATGCTGTATGTCTCTGACGGTAATGCATATGTTTTTTACCTGGAACAACTCTTTTATTCTTCATGTACACTAGCCTACACTGGCAGCTCCTAAACTTGAGTTTAAGAACTTCTGGTGTTTTTTCCCAAAGCTCCTAAACTCAACTCCATAAAAGTTTATGGGGTTGAGTTACTAAGACAACTAGACTGTGCACTTTGCTGTTTTTTGCCAAAGCTGCTAAACTCACTTCCATAAAAGCCTATGGCAGGGGTCGGCAACTATAGGAGGACACTATAGGGGGCAGAGGACACTATGGGGGCAGAGGACACTACAGTGATGGGGGGGTTCAGGGACAGAGGACACTGCTTTAGGGGCCACAGGAAATTTGCTATGTAGGGAGGGGGGCAGAGGACACTATGGGAGGTATGTGAAGGGGGACAGAGGGCACTGCAATGGGGGGGACCCCATTAGGGACCCCATCTCATTTGGGGACAGGGACCCCATTCTCACCTTAAGTGGAAAAGGTTGCTGACCCCTGGCCTATGGGATTGAGTTAATAAAGACAACTAGACTGTGCAGTTGCTCTAGAGCTTAGTAAATGAGCACAAGCTCTGCTGACTTCTATCATCCAATCATGTGCAAGCAAAGATGCGTTTTTTTTCTTGCATGTGATTGGGTATTCTTTGCAAAGTGAAGCTTTATCTCATTTAATAAGCTCTGGAGCAACTGCACTTGCAGAGTGCAGTAAACGTACACATAATCTCACAAACGTGAGTACACCCCTCACATTTGTGTAAATATCTTATTATATCTTTTCATGTGACAACACTGAAGAAATTACACTTTGCTACAATGTAAAGTAGTGAGTGTACAGCTTGTAAAACAGTGTAAATTTGCTGTCCCCTCAAAATAACTCAACACACAGCCATTAATGTCTAAACCGCTGGCAACAAAAGTGAGTACACCCCTAAGTGAAAATGTCCAAATTGGGCCCAAAGTGTCAATATTTTGTGTGGCCACCATTATTTTCCAGCACTGCCTTAACCCTCTTGGGCATGGAATTCACCAGAGCTTCACAGGTTGCCACTGAAGTCCTCTTCCACTCCTCCATGATGACATCACGGAGCTGGTGGATGTTAGAGACCTTGCGCTCCTCTACCTTCCATTTGAGGATGCTCCACAGATGCTCAATGGGGTTTAGGTCTGGAGACAAGCTTGGCCAGTCCATCACCTTTACCCTCAACTTCTTTAGCAAGGCAGTGGTCATCTTGGAGGTGTGTTTGGGGTCGTTATGTTGGAATACTGCCCTGTGGCCCAGTCTCCGAACGGAGGGGATCATGCTCTGCTTCAGTATGTCACAGTACATGTTGGCATTCATGGTTCCCTCAATGAACTGTAGCTCCCCAGTGCCGGTGTCTTGTCGAATACTGTCCCCCATCGGATAGTGTCCGCCCTGTACTGCGCAGGCGCAGTACGGAGGACAAACGAGACGCCGAAAGTCCCTGAAGTTCAACAGCTGATCATCAGCTGTACACGGCGCATGCGCTTTTATTCTCACCCTGTGTCCAGGTTCATTCCCTACTATCCAAGTGGACATAGAGTTAGAATAAATAGATGCCGAGCGCAGCGAGGCCGTGCCCGAAGCGTGGCGAGCGCAGCGAGCCCACGAGGGGCCCTCTTACAAAGCCATCACTAATAAGTGCCCAAGCGCCGTGTACAGCTGATGGTCAGCTGATCAACTTCGGACACTTTCGGCATCTCCTTCTCCTCCGTACTGCACAAGCGCTGCGCCTGCGCAGTACAGGGCGGACACTATCCGATAGGAGGACAGTTCTCGTCAGAATACCGGCAGCACTCATGCAGCCCCAGACCATGACACTCCCACCACCATGCTTGACTGTAGGCAAGACACACTTGTCTTTGTATTCCTTACCTGGTTGCCACCACACACGCTTGACGCCATCTGAACCAAATACGTTTATCTTGGTCTCATCAGACCACAGGACATGGTTCCAGTAATCCATGTCCTTAGTCTGCTTGTCTTCAGCAAACTGTTTGCGGGCTTTCTTGTGCATCATCTTTAGAAGAGGCTTCCTTCTCGGACAGCAGCCATGCAGACCAATTTGATGCAGTGTGCGGCGTATGGTCTGAGCACTGACAGGCTGACCCCCCACCCCTTCAACCTCTGCAGCAATGCTGGCAGCACTCATATGTCTATTTCCCAGAGACAATCTCTGGATATGACGCTGAGCATGTGCACTCAACTCCTTTGGTCGACCATTGCGAGGCCTGTTCTGAGTGGAACCTGTCCTGTTAATCCGCTGTATGGTCTTAGCCACTGTGCTGCAGTCCAGTTTCAGGGTCTTGGCAATCTTCTTATAGCCTAGACCATCTTTATGTAAAGCAAAAATTCTTTTTTTCAGATTTTCAGAGAGTTCTTTGCCATGAGGTGCCATGTTGAACTTCCAGTGACCAGTATGTGAGAGTGAGAGCGATAACACCAAATTTAACACACCTGCTCCCCATTCACACCTGAGACCTTGTAACACTAACGAGTCACATGACATCAGGGAGGGAAAATAACTAATTGGGCCCAATTTGGACATTTTCACTTAGGGGTGTACTCACTTTTGTTGCCAGCGGTTTAGACATTAATGACTGTGTGTTGAGTTATTTTGAGGGGACAGCAAATTTACACTGTTATACAAGCTGTACACTCACTACTTTACATTGTAGCAAAGTGTCATTTCTTCAGTGCTGTCACATGAAAAGATATAATAAAATATTTACAAAAATGTGAGGGTGTACTCACTTTTGTGAGATACTTTTGACAATATAGTGTGTGTGTGTGTGTGTGTGTGTGTGTGTGTGTATATATATATATATATATATATATATATATATACACACACACACACACACACACACACACACACACACACACACACACACACACACACACACACACACACACACACACACACACACACACACACACACACACACTATATTGTCAAAAGTATTGGGACACAATATTGAGTTGGCCCACCTTTTGCAGCTATAGCTTCAACTCTTCTGGGAAGGCTGTCCACAAAATGTAGGAGTGTGTCTATGGGAATGTTTGACCATTCTTCCACAAGCACATTCGTGAGGTCAGGCACTGATTTTACAAAAAGGCCTGGCTCGCAGTCTCCGCTCTAATTCATCCCAAAGATGTTCTATTGTGTTAAGGTCAGGACCAGTCAAGTTCCTCCACCCCAAACTCGCTCACCCGTGTCTTTATGGACCTTGCTGTGCGCACTGATGCACAGTCATGTTGGAACAGGAAGGGGCCATCCCCAAACTGTTCCCACAAAGTTTGGAGCATGAAATTTTACAAAATGTCTTGGTATGCTGACACCTTAAGAGTTCTCTTCACTGGAACTAAGGGGCCAGCCCAACCCCTGAAAAACAACCCCACACCATAATCCCCCTTCACCAAATGGTTTGGACCAGTGCACAAAGCAAGGTCCATAAAGACATGAATGAGTGAGCTTAGGGTGGAGGAACTTGACTGGCCTGCACAGAGTCCTGACCTCAACCCGATAGAACACCTTTGGGATGAATTTAGAGTGAAGACTGCAAGCCAGGCCTTCTCGTCAACATCAGTGCGTGACCTCACAAATGCGCTTCTGGAAGAATGGTCAAACATTCCCATAGACACACTCCTAAACCTTGTGGACGGCCTTCCCAGAAGAGTTGAAGCTGTTATAGCTGCAAAAGGTGGGCCAACTCAATATTGAACCCTACAGACTAAGACTGGGATGTCATTAAAATTCATGTGCATGTAAAGGCAAACACCCCAATACTTTTCACAATCTAGTGTATATATACAGTGAGGGAAAAAGCATTTGATCCCTTGCTGATTTTGTACATTTGCCCACTGACAAAGAAATGATCAGTCTATAATTTTAATGGTCAGTTTATTTTAACAGTGAGAGACAGAACAACAACAAAAATATCCAGAAAAACTCATTTCAAAAAAGTTATTAATTGATTTGCATTTTAGTGCGTGAAATATGTATTTGACCCCTTCGCAAAACATGACTTAGTACTTGGTGGCAAAACCCTTGTTGGCAATCACAGAGGTCAGACTTCTCTAGTAGTTGGCCACCAGGTTTGCACACATCTCAGGAGGGATTTTGTCCCACTCCTCTTTGCAGATCCTCTCCAAGTTATTAAGGTTTCGAGGATGACGTTTAGTAACTCAAACCTTCAGCTCCCTCCACATATTTTCTATGGAATTAAGGTCTGGAGATGGCTGGGCCACTCCAGGACCCTAATGTGCTTCTTCTTGAGCCACTCCTTTGTTGCCTTGGCTGGGTCTTTTGGGTCATTGTCATGCTGGAATACCCATCCATGACCCATTTTCAATGGCCTGGCTGAGGGAAGGAGGTTCTCACCCAAGATTTGGTGGTACATGGCCCAGTCCATCTTCCCTTTGATGCGGTGAATAGACATGTGCATGACAATAAAATTTGTTTTGTTATTCTAGTTATTTTGTTTCGTTAAATTCTGTTGATTCATTCAATTCGTATCCGGGATTAGTATTCGGAATTCATATTCAAAACTTGTATTCGGAATTTTTTTAATTTTCTTTGAATTCACCGATTTTTTCAGATTAGAGAAATCTTCATCAAATGATTACAATTACCCCTTTAATCACCATTGGCTTAACTAAAATAGCATTATTTTGTAATGGTACTCTAATAACACACACAGTCTTTGATCTCTGCAATATGTGTACAGTTATGTCCTGTACACACGACCGATTTTGCCGTTGGAATAAACTCTGAAGGTTTTTCCGACGGAGTTCCGACGGAATTCTGCTCAAGCTGTCTTGCATACACATGGCCACACCAAATTCCGACTGTCCAGAACACGGTGGCGTACAACACCTACGACGGGACTAGAAAACGGAAGTTCAATAGCCAGTAGCCAATAGCTTCCGTCTCGGACTTGCTTTAGAGCATGCGTCGTTTTTGGTGCATCGGAACAGCATACAGACAAAATTTTTTTCCGATAGTAATTTGTTCCGTCGGAAAAATATAGAACATGTTCTCTATTTAAGACCCTCGATGGAAAAAGTCCAATGGGGCATACACACGGTCGGAATATACGATGAAAAGCTCCCATCGGACTCTTTCTGTCGGAAAATCCGCTCGTGTGTATGGGACATTAGAATTCAACTGGAGTTCGATGTAAAATTTGATTCGATTTCTGTGCGAATTTCCGAAATTTAGACAAATTTTGTTTTGTAATTCGGAGCATTCAGTAAAATTTGTTTATATTGTAATTCGGGTATTCGGACATATCCGAATCTCCGAATAACGAAAAATTTGTCAGAATATAAATTCGGAAACGAAATGAAACGAACCACACATGTCTAGCGAAGACAGTGAAGTTGTCCTGTCCCCTTAGCAGTAAAACACCCCCAAAGCATAATGTTCTCACCTCCATGTTTGACGGTGGGGATGGTATTCTTGGGGTCATAGGCAGTATTCCTCCTCCTCCAAACACAGAGAGTTAAGTTCAGAGGAGAACACTTTCACTAAGTTCTCCTCTGAATGTGCTTTCTTGAGCAGGGGACCAGTGTGTTACCAATTTTTTTCTTGGTCCCAGCTGCCTTGAGATCATGGAAAAGATTGTCCCATGTAGTTCTTGGCTGATTCCTCACCATTTTCATGATCATTGAGAATCCACGAGGTGAGAACGTGTATGGAGCCCCAGACCGAGGGAGACTGACAGTTATTTTGTGTGTCTTCCATTTGCGAATCATGGCACCAACTGTTGTCACCCTCTCACCAAGCTGTTTGGCGATGGTCTTGCAGCCCATTCCAGCCTTGTATAGGTCTACAATCTTGTCTCTGACATCCTTGGACAGCTCTTTGGTCTTGGCCAAGGTGGAGAGATTGGAATCTGATTGATTGATTGCTTCTGTGGACAGGTGTCTTTTATATAGGTAACAAGCTGAGACTAGGAGTACTCCCTTTAAGAGAGTTGTCCTAATCTCAGCTCGTTACCTGTATAGAAGACACCTGGGAGCCAGAAATCTTACTGATTGATAGGGGATCAAATACTTATTTCACTCATTAAAATGCAAATCATTTTATAACTTTTTTTGAAATGCGTGTAGCGCTGGTAGATTTTTAATCTACCGCTGATAGGTAAATCTTGTGGGTTACTTGTTAGGTGAAGTTAGATTTGCCTCTGTTCCAGCTTGGCTGAGTTGTGCGTAGTTCCACACTGTGCCGGTGGGTGTGGTTGTCACCATGGGCTGGTGTTGGAAAGGCAATGTGTTGAAGCGCATGAGAGCTCCTCTGTCCTGGGGACAACTCGGTGGAGGTGGTCCTCCGAGTTGCATTCTGGGAGAGGGTATTTATGGGACAGATGCCATGTTCGGGGGTTCGTTTTCAGCCACCTGCTGGCCCTCCTGGCCGACAGGTATGCGTTAAGAGTACCACCTCGTGGTCCTCCGTGCCGGAGGCCTACGTTGCTGTGGCATGTGGGTGGGCCCAGAAGCCTGTCTGGGGCCTACCACAGCAGCAGAGGAATGGTCCTGAGCTGTCTATCCTGAGTGAAGAAGCTGGACAACCGAGGAGATCCCAGGGGAGGACCCGTCCTGGAAGGATCATGCAGAGTGCTGGTCTGGAGAGGGGCCTGGTGACTCCTGGTTGGAAGACTCCTGGGGCCTGGTTGGAGGACGTATCCTGAAGTAATCTTACTGCATAGTACTGCCGGGTTGGCTTAAAGGTTCAAGTGCTGTGTCTGACATTCATCGCAAACCAATACATCCTGTGGCAGAGGATCGTACGGGTTTTATTCCAAGCAAGTCTGTGGCAGAGACTTTTGTTTGTGCTGCGTACTGGCTGCTAGGTTAGTGAGAGAAACCTATCCAGGCGGGCAAAGATTGAATACCACAAGGGGAGTGCATTCAACTACAAGTGTTAAATTCCAAAGAATTTTCTTCCCTGCAACTTTCCTTCTGCCTCTTTCCTGCTACTTCCTATATTACTTGTTCATTAAAGCATTGGAAAATATATTCAAGTGTTTAGTGTCTATATCATCCAGAGGTAAACTCAACGGGACCCTAGACCCTGGTGCCGGTAAAACAGAGATATCGAGAGTGAAGGTAACAGCCCGCTTTAAACCAGCAACTCCACTGAGAGTTAGTGGTACATGCCTTTTTATGTATAGTTTTGTTGTTATTCTGTCCCTTGCTGGTAAAATAAACCTACCATTAAAATCATAGACTGATCATTTCTTTGTCAGTGGGCAAACGTACAAAATCAGCAGGGGATGAAATACTTTTTCCCCCATACTGTACACTGTCACACAATATAAAATATATGCACACACACTGTATATATACACATGGGGCAGTTATAGTTACTCATTACTTTTATAGGCTGTGATTTTTGCTTTGTAATACTGTGTGCAATGATTGCCCTTCACTTTGCCCTTCTCAGAGGCAGGGTTCTTAAAGTGTGAGCTCATTGCTAAGCTCATTGGTGTATACTCTTATAATTTTACATTGTATTTATCATTTGTGTTCATGCAAAGTACAATTGTAGCATTTTTTTTTCCTTTTCAGACTGTTTAACCAATCAGCATTCTGTCACTCCACCTTGATTTGTTCCCATGAAGTCTACTTGTGAAATCTGCAAGCTGGCGCTCTACAAAGAGACAAATAAAGAAGTTCTCAGAGAGACCTCCTATTTCGGCACCTTATGCTCATTTTCACTCGCAAATGACTGAATGTGTTAGACTTTGCACTGGATATCCTCAGGATTTATTGCCAACAGGATATCATGATCACAGTTTGTAATAAAGTTGGAAATAAACCTTGTATATTTTTCATGGAGGCTCAGAAGTGGCTTCACTTTTTCTTATTTACTTCCTAAATGCTTTGCAGTAAAAAGATTCATAAGCATATGGTGGAACCATAAAAGTGGAACTCCAGGCACCAATTCAATATCGATCTAAAGATTATTATTTCTTGAATATTATTTTTTTTTTGTAATGAGTAAAGAACCCTTTAAAAGAACTATAAATTTGCTTTGATCCTTCTTCCCTGTTAACGTCCATAGTGTGGAAAGCCAAGGAATGGGGTGTGGAGGGGTACATCAACACAGCAAGACATGGCTGTGTAATGCTGACGGTGGCATAGTCAGAAGCTTGTCTAAAAAACATAGTCCAAGAGATGATGGCTGAATGCTCTACATGCAAAGAAGGCGCGTCAAGCGTGTCATCACACCTAGTGCTAGCCTAGCTAGCTTTTGAAGTTGAAACTGGAGTTCCACTTTAAGCATTGTGTATTATAAACTGCTGCCCTATGTATTTTTCTCATAATTTACTCGTTTTTACCTTAAAGTGGTGTTCCGGCCGAAATTATACTTTTTAAATAAAAATACCCCTATAATACACAAGCTTAATGTATTCTAGTAAAGTTAGTCTGTATACTAAGGTCTGTTTTGTTAGTTTATAGCAGTAGTTTGTTATTTTATAAACCTACAGCAGGCCGTGGCCATCTTAAGTGTGGGCATCTGAAGCCAGACTGTATTTCTTCCTGGATCTCATCCTTGCAGATCTCGCACATGCTCAGTGCAGCACAAGCAGTGTAATAGGTTTCAGGTCAGGTTTCCATAGCAGTTTCAGAGGAAGTTGCCGCCCCTTCCCAATAGGCTTTGCAAACAGGAAATGATGAGATGGGCCGCGGCCAGGGAGGAGGAAGTGAAAAATGAATACAGCAGATATACAGTAGGTGCTGAGAAAAAAAATTTAAAAATATCCAATTTGTTTACAGTGCACAGTTTAGTGAGGGATGCTGAAGAGTTGTAAAAGTGGGTGGAACTCCACTTTAAGATTTATCTGGATCCAGTGTGGTCTTCTTCTTCTGCCTTACTCCCCTACTCCAGGTCCCGTCCTGTGCCACCATCATTATTATACATCACATTGTTTTTTCTTGGTTCCTGCAGTAGCAATGACATGGCACCACATGAGAAACCTCATCCTCACCTGGGCAAGAATAGAGACAGTGGGTGGGGCCAGACAAAAAGAAAGTGGAAATAAAAAGTATTCAAAGAAAGATTTTTTTTTTTTTATAAAGCGGAGGAGAAGGCAGTGGTGGGACAAAGTAATCCAGTGTCCAGGCCAAAGCTGGGAAACTGTGCCTCCCTCCCAGTCCCTTGGAACCGCCACAACCACATGCACATAGAGATCCCCCTTGTCCTGGCCCTAGGGGGAGTATCACATAAGAGTAAACATTAAAGCTGAATTCCAGGCAGGAACCTCCCGCACCAATTTTTCTCAACAAAACATGGGACATTTACTGACGGAGCACATTTTTTACTGACAACCTAAAAAATGACGGAACTATTAAAATCTAAGGCAATCGATATTTAAACAGTATTATGCCCTGTACACACGACCGGTTTTGCCATCAGAATAAACTCTGAAGGTTTTTATGACGGAGTTTCTGACAGAATTCCGCTCAAGCTGTCTTGCATACACACGGTCACATCAAAATTCTGACCACCCAGAATGCGGTGACGTACAACACGTACGACGGGACTAGAAAACGGAAGTTCAATAGCCAGTAGCCAATAGCTTCTGCCTTGTACTTGCTTCAGAGCATGCGCCGTTTTTGGTGCGTTGGAACAGCATAGAGACGAGCGGTTTTTCCGATAGTAATTTGTTCCATCGGAAAAATATAGAACATGTTCTCTTTCTAAGTCCGGCATACTCACGGTCGGAATATACGATGAAAAGCTCCCATTGGACGCTTTCTGTCGGAAATTCCGTTCGTGTGTACGCGGCATAACACATGATATGGAAACCCTGACAATACCCATAACAAGTAATTTGTCTGGTTTACACTTACAAAAGTCAACACAGCATGACAAATTTGCAGGCCCTGATATTTACGGACAGTTGTAAAAATCAAATTTTTTTTTTACAACCTGTCCATAAATATGTATTTGTCATATCCATGGGATCCCTGTGGAAGCTGGAAAAGGCACCGCTAATACCATGAACTTCACTAGCTCCCGGGTCCCAGACTGAGCAGCGGCCTTGCTGTTTAGTGAACATTGCAGGCTGTTCGCTTGGCATAGACACCATTCAGAGAACACTGAACGCAAAGCATTCTCTGATTCAATGAGGCGGAGGGGGTGGTCAGTGATGTCACAATCACAGTAGTAGCAGTGCCAACTACAGTGATTTCCAGCTTCTACAGGGATCCCACAGGTATGTTACATACACTATATTACCAAAAATATTGGGACGCCTGCCTTTACACACATAAACTTTAAAAGCATCCCAGTCTTAGTCTGTAGGGTTCAATATTCAGTTGACCCATCCTCTACAGCTATAACAGCTTCAACTCTTCTGGGAAGGCTGTCCACAAGGTTTAGGAGTGTGTCTATGGGAATGTTTGACCATTCTCCCAGAAACGCATGTGTGAGGTCAGGCACTGATGTTGGACGAGAAGACCTGGATTTTAGTCTCCGCTCAAATTCATCCCAAAGGTGTTATATTGGGTTGATGTGCAGGCCAGTCAAGTTCCTTGACCCCAAATTCACTCATCCATGTCTATATGGACCTTGCTTTTGTGCATGGGTCCAAATTATTTGGTGGAGGAGGGGATTATGGTGTGGGGTTGTTTTTCAGGGGTTGGGCTTGGCCCCTTAGTTCCAGTGAAGAGAACTCTTAAGGCGTCAGCATACCAAGACATTTTGTACAATTTCATCCTCCCAACTTTGTGGGAACAGTTTGGGGATGGCCCCTTCCCGTTCCAACATGACTGCACACCAGTGCACAAAGCAAGGTCCATAAAGACATGGATGAGCGAGTTTGGGGTGAAAGAACTTGACTGGCCTGCACAGAGTCCTGACGTCAACCCGATAGAACACCTTTGGGATGAATTAGAGTGCAGACTGCGAGCCAGGCCTTATCGTCCAACATCAGTGCCTGACCTCACAAATGCTCTTCTGGAAGAATGGTCAAACATTCCCATAGACACACTCCTAAACCTTGTGGACAACCTTCCCAGAAGAGCTGAAGCTGTAATAGCTTCAAAGGGTGGGCCAACTCAATATTGAATTCTACAGACTAATGCCCCGTACGCACGGTCGGACTTTGTTCGGACATTCCGACAACAAAATCCTAGGATTTTTTTCGACGGATGTTGGCTCAAACTTGTCTTGCATACACACGGTCACACAAAGTTGTCGGAAAATCCGACCGTTCTAAACGCGGTGACGTAAAACACGTACGTCGGGACTATAAACGGGGCAGTGGCCAATAGCTTTCATCTCTTTATTTATTCTGAGCATGCGTGGCACTTTGTCCGTCGGATTTGTGTACACACGATCGGAATTTCCGACAGCGGATTTTGTTGTCGGAAAATTTTATATCCTGCTCTCAAACTTTGTGTGTCGGAAAATCCGATGGAAAATGTGTGATGGAGCCCACACACGGTCGGAATTTCCGACAACAAGGTCCTATCACACATTTTCCGTCGGAAAATCCGACCGTGTGTACGGGGTATGAGACTGGGATGCGTTAAAAGTTCTTGTGCGTGTAGACAGGTTTCCCAATACTTTTGGTATTAATATAGTGTACATACTTACATTGATTCAAGCTGGACCAATGTAAAAGTTGCCATGCCTGGAACTGAGCTTTACTTTAGATTTAGTTAAACTTTAAAGGGGAAGTGTGGGATATTAAATAAACAAGTATACATACTCACCTATATGCTGCAGCTGTCCCCTGCTGGCTCTAAGACCAAAAACGAGATAATCATATGGCTGCATATACATTAGTAGAGGGCAGTGACTGTCAATTACTGCAATCTGCTCTTCCCCTGCAGCATCCACTGGAGCACTGGGCTGTGGGAGGGGCTGTGGGAGGGGCTGTGGGAGGGGCAGGAGCGGCTGGCTCAGTGGCACGCTGAGAAGCTGAGCCTGCTGCTGGTCAGCCATCTGGGTGGATCCTGACCTTAAAGTCGGGATCCTTTTACAGCCCAGACCAGCTCTGTCACGTCAGCTGACAGCGCTGTTGGCTGAAACTGGGTGACAAGAGTGCAGAAATAAGTGCACTCCTGTGACCTAGAAGGGAACTATGGCCAAAAAAGCTTTGGCCATACTTCTCTTTTAAATGGTCTATTTGTACAGGACGTCATGCAAGTTTCACCCAAGACTCCCACATGTTTCCAATTGTGTTACTTTGGGAAAATGTTTGAATCTTTGGGTTAAAGTTTGCATCGTGCGTGACAACATTTATAAATAGACCCGTAATTGTACCGTATATTACATAATGACTATACAGTTCTTTACAACCAACGTTTGTGGATGGAAAGTTTGTGCTGACATCAACACTGTGTTTCCTTCCCTCCTCATAAATCAGCAACCTTTCAACCAGAGGAAAGGCTGTCCATATTTTTGGTATACTAAAAAAAGATTGGTAGAGTGATAGTAAAGTCTTGTGTGACATTTTACCTGCTGGTAAGCCTATAATAAAGCTTACCTGTAGGTAAAATTCATTTCTCCTAAATGCGCACCGCTTCAGAGATATTCCCACGAGCAGCGCGGCCGGTGATATCAATGGCGCATGCGCTCTAAAGGAATGGCATACCTGTGATGTTCCTTCAAGGCTCTGTGCTGTGCCAGGAGCTCCCGCGCGCATGGAAAGACGCCACTACGGCTCGGCCAATCAGATGGCCGGAGCCCGCGAACCTGGATGGAAGACCGGGTGAAGATGGCAGCCGTGTCAGCGGTGACAGCGTGCTGCTGGAGGGTTTCGTATTAAGGTAAGTATTTCATAATGTGCTAGTATGTGATGCATTCTAGCACATTATATTACCCTTAATAGTAAAACTTTTTTTTTTTTTTAAGAAGCTTTACTACCGCATTAAAAGAGAAGTATGGGATTTTTTTTTTTATCCCTCATTCATACTTACCTAGGTGGATGCAGCATCAGACCGGTACTGCATCTGTCCCCCACTGCCTCTTCACTGTGAACCAAGCCACCAAACACCGCCGATGGCTCAGTTCTCTCACCTCCCCGAGCGGAGAGCGGCTGCCTGTCAGTCAGCAGCTCTCCTGCTCTGCTCCTCCACGCTTATTGGATCGCTGGGCTGAGGAGGGGCAGGGAGCGGCTGTCTCAGCCTCTCAGCGGCTCGCTGAGAGGCTGAGACTGCCATCAGTCCAGGCACCTGGTGGATCCAGACTTCCGAAGTCGGGATGATGCGGTGACGTCAGCAGAGAGCGAACTTCAGAGCGCTCTCTACTGAAAACGGGTCACAGGAGTGCAAAACGAATTGCACTCCTGTGACCCATAGGAAAAGCCCAGCTGAATGAGCCCAGGCTGGACTTCTGTAAATGAACAGTCAAGTATTGTTTTTTATTTGCACTAATTTTTCAAGAAAAGCTTTTAGGATTAGTGCTGTCATTTGAAAACTGGAAATCTTAGTATACACTAAAATGAGGTTTTCTTAAATGAAGTACTAAACTTACCTAAATGAGGTGGTGGAGAAGATTGTGGGCCAGTTTGTGAGTGGTTGCAGAAACGCTGTAGAGTTTTTTTCAGCTGCATAAATGTGGCTAAAAAAAACTCGTTTCTACAACCACTCACAAACTGGCCCACAATCTTCTCCACCACCTCATTTTGGTGTCATTCAGGGTTGCCAACCATCTGCACGTTTTTGGACAGTTTGTACCTTTCCGGCAATTTATAGACTGTCTGTAAATGTCCTTTTGGGACAGCGGTCGCCTGGAAAAAATGGACAGCAACTGAGCATGTGCAGTTCCAAAGCAGCCAGGCTCCTTGGCTGGCCTCAGGCTGGAGGGGCGGGCGTGATGACATAATGGCGCCAGTTGGCACCTTTTACAAAGTTACAGCAGGGGCCAGGGGAGCCAGGAGTGGATTCAGGAGCGAGAGGGAGCGTAGTACCGGCTGTCTATATTTTGTCCATCTGTTCTGTAGTCTAATTTTGGTGCCTGCTGTTTAATTAATGATTTAGAAATATTTTTGTTGCATTTCAAGATAGTCCTCTGTTTTTAAAGTTAAACTCCAGGAATTGTCGGTATTGCATACTTACATGGTCCTAGTTGATGCTGCTACAGGGATAGTCATGGGCAGGGATTTTTTCTCAGAGAATATGTGCAGGAGCGGCACTTTTTGGGCACTAGCGAGGTGCTTTTAACCCCAAAGAAGGGGTTAAAAGCGCCCGTGTTGCGGCGCTTCCGATTCGCATTTCAGGCGCTTTGGAAGCCAATTCATTTCAATGGGCAGGGCATTTTAAGAGCGCTAAATACAGCTCCCAAACCGCCCCAAAGATGCTGCTTGCAGGACTTTTCCTAATGTCCTGCAAGCGCACCACTCCAGTGTGAAAAGTCACGCTGAAATGAATGGGAGGCGGTTTCAGGTGGTTTTCAGGCACTATTCGTAGTGCTAAAATGCCTGAAAACCACCTCAGTGTGAAGGGGGTCTAAATGATAATAAGAAAGACAGTAAAATAGATCCCCTGCAGTGAGCGATGGCGATGGGGGGGGGGGGGTCCAGAGACAGAGATAGCCAGCGCAGAAGATATTCCAGAGGGTAGTATTGGGGGCATTAGTGGTAGGTTAACCAAAGCACAAAAACACAAGGTGAGTATAGTAGCAAGTCCTAGTTGCAATCTCGAAATACCCAATGCGAGGACAATATGCGACCGGTCTAAACTATGTGGCATGTTCACCAATGCCAGGAGCATGGCGGACAAGATGGGTGAACTAGAGATACTGTTGTACAAGGAGGATTTGGATTTTGTGGGAATTTCAGAGACCTGGTTCAACAGCTCTCATGATTGGCTGGCAAACATTCAAGGTTATACCCTATACCGCAAGGATAGAGAGGGTAAAAAAGGGGGAGGGGTATGCCTATATATCAAGAATAATGTACAAGTGAATGTGACAGATGACATCACTGAGGGAGCTAGAGAGGAGGTGGAATCCTTATGGGTAGAGCTCCAAAGGGATGAAGCTAAGGGGAAAATAATACTGGGAGTATGCTATAGGCCCCCCAACCTGAGGGAGGAAGCGGAGACGGATCTCCTATCACAATTTGAATTAGCAGCAAGGATGGGAAGTGTTATCATAATGGGGGATTTTAATTATCCAGACATAGACTGGGCGGAGGGAACCGCGCATTCATTTAAGGCTCGCCAGTTCCTTAATGTCTTGCAGGACAATTTTATGGGTCAGATGGTAGACGCACCAACTAGAAATAAAACATTACTGGATCTACTGATTACCAACAATACAGACCTGATCACGGATGTGGAAATACGGGGCAATTTAGGTAACAGCGATCACAGGTCAATTCGTTTCAGTATAAATCACACAAATAGGAAACATAAAGGTAATACAAAGACACTGAATTTCAAAAGAGCCAACTTCCCTAAACTACAAACCTTGCTAAAAGGCATAAATTGGGATAAAATATTAGGAACAAAGAATACAGAGGAGAGATGGGTTTGCTTTAAGAGCATATTAAATAAGGGCATTAGCCAATGTATCCCATTGGGTAATAAATTTAAAAGAGCGAACAAAAATCCTGGATGGCTTAACTCCAATGTAAAAATGCATATAAAAGCAAAGGAGAAGGCCTTCAAAAAATACAAGGTTGAGGGATCATCCTCAGCATTCAGACTTTATAAAGAATGCAACAAGAAATGTAAGGGTGCAATTAGGACGGCTAAGATAGAACATGAAAGACACATAGCGGAGGAGAGCAAAAAAAATCCCAAGAAATTCTTTAAGTATGTAAACAGTAAAAAAGGGAGGACAGACCATACTGGCCCCATAAAGAATGAGGAAGGACATCTGGTTACAAAGGATGGGGAGATGGAGAAGGTATTGAATTTATTCTTCTTCTCAGTATTCACGAGTGAATAGGGGGCTTCAGTAACCAAAACTGCAGTGTTTATCCTCATGACACAACACAGGAAGCACCTCCATGGTTAACAGAGGACAGAATTAAAATTAGACTTGAGAAACTTAACATTAATAAATCACCGGGACCAGATGGCTTGCATCCGAGGGTACTTAGGGAACACAGTCAAGTGATTGCCAGATCGTTGTTCCTAATTTTTACAGATAGTCTACTGACTGGAATGGTACCAGCTAATTGGAGAAAAGCCAATGTAGCACCAATATTTAAAAAGGGCCCAAAATACATCCCTGGGAATTACAGACCAGTTAGCTTAACATCAATAGTATGTAAACTCTTGGAGGGGATGATAAGGGACTATATACAAGATTTTAGTAATAAGAACGGTATCATTAGCAGTAATCAGCATGGATTCATGAAGAATCGTTCTTGCCAAACCAATCTATTAACCTTCTATGAGGAGGTGAGTTGCCATCTAGATAAAGGAAGGCCGTTGACATGGTGTATCTGGATTTTGCAAAAGCATTTGACACAGTTCCCCATAAACGTTTACTGTACAAAATAAGGTCCGTTGGCATGGACCATAGGGTGAGTACATGGATTGAAAACTGGCTACAAGGGCGTGTTCAGAGGGTGGTGATAAATGGGGAATACTCAGAATGGTCAGGAGTGGGTAGTGGGGTTCCCCAGGGTCCTGTGCTGGGACCAATCCTATTTAATTTGTTCATAAACGACCTGGAGGATGGGATAAACAGTTCAATCTCTGTATTTGCAGACGATACTAAGCTAAGTAAGGCAATAACTTCTCCGCAGGATGTGGAAATCTTGCAAAAAGACCTGAACAAATTAATGGGGTGGGCGACTACATGGCAAATGAGATTCAATGTAGAAAAATGTAAAATAATGCATTTAGATGGCAAAAATATGAATGCAATCTATACACTGGGGGGAGAACCTCTGGGGGAATCTAGGATGGAAAAGGACCTGGGGGTCCTAGTAGATGATAGGCTCAGCAATGGCATGCAATGCCAAGCTGCTGCTAACAAAGCAAACAGAATATTGGCATGCATTAAAAGGGGGATCAACGCCAGAGATAAAACTATAATTGTTCCACTCTACAAGACTCTGGTCTGGACCTGGAGTATGCTGTCCAGTTCTGGGCACCAGTCCTCAGGAGGGATGTACTGGAAATGGAGCGAGTACAAAGAAGGGCAACAAAGCTAATAAAGGGTCTGGAGGATCTTAGTTATGAGGAAAGGTTGCGAGCACTGAACTTATTCTCTCTGGAGAAGAGACGCTTGAGAGGGGATATGATTTCAATTTACAAATACTGTACTGGTGCAATAGGGATAAAACTTTTTCGCAGAAGAGAGTTTAAGAAGACTCGTGGCCACTCTTTACAATTAGAAGAAAAGAGGTTTAACCTTAAACTACGTAGAGGGTTCTTTACTGTAAGAGCGGCACGGATGTGGAATTCCCTTCCACAGGCGGTGGTCTCAGCGGGGAGCATTGATAGCTTCAAGAAACTATTAGATAATCACCTGAATGACCGCAACATACAGGGATATACAATGTAATACTGACACATAATCACACACATAGGTTGGACTTGATGGACTTGTGTCTTTTTTCAACCTCACCTACTATGTAACTATATGTAACTATGAGCAACGATCGACCCCACCCCAGCAACAGTAGACCCCCCCCAGCAACAATACATTCCCCACACAGCAAAAGATGTCCCCCCCAGCAACAATGGACCCCCGCAGCAAAATACCACCCCAGCAAAATAGACCTCCAGCAGCAACAACAGATCTCCCAGCAGCCAGCATCAATGAACCCTCCAGGAGCAAGCAACAATGGACCTCTCCCTCAACAGTATATCCCTTTCAGCAACAATTGAACCCTCCAGCAACAATTGACCCCCTCCAGCAACATAAGACCCCCACCAGCAACAATAGACCTACCCAGCAACAATAGATCTTCACACAAAAATAGATCTGCACCAGCATCAATAGACCCTTCAGCGCACCCCAGCACTCCTTGCCATTACATACATTCATTGCTGGAGGTGCCCCACGTTCTCCATGAAAAAAAAAGGCCTGATCACGGGTCCTGTGGGTTGTGTGCTCAGTGGCTGACCCCCTACAAACTGACCACAGAGGTCACTCACTTGGCAACACCACAAATCACAGAAAATATTGTATTTTTTTCAGTGTATTATACGGGGGGAGGAGGGGGCTCATATCAGGATCTCCACTTTGACCAATCAAACTCCTTGTATCACTGAAAAAAATAGAAGGCTATACATTTTTACAAGCCGACTTCAAACACCGCCTTCTTGAACTATGACGTATGCAATCTTTCACCACTACTACGCACAGCCACTGAAAATCCTCCCTGGCCAAATGGCCACCACACCTTCTGCGCCCCCCCCCACACACACACCTTTTGCCTAGCCCCTTCTACCCTCCTAAACTCTTTCTTTACAACCATCCCCCTCCCCTCAACTCACCTTCTCCAGGCCCCCTCCTTCCTTGTCTCCTTTCTATTGCACTTCATAACACTGTCATCATTGTCCACATTTTGTGTGCCACTTACCTGGTCTTCTTGACTGCAATGTTTATGTACAATCTTTGCAATGCCTGCTCTCCTTCTTTAATCTTTATATTTCCTGAAATTTTCAAATAAAAGATTGAAGAAGAAAAAAAGTACAAGCCATTCTAAGAATGGCAACAGTACCATGTGACCCCCTGTGGTCAGTGTTCAGAGGGAAAGTTGCTTGCACAGGGCCAGAGCAGGACCCAGAAGACTGGGGCTATTACTATAGTAGCGCCTATTTAATACAGGTAATTCCTGGAGTTCAGCTTTAAGGTGCATACCTGTGACGTTGGCATATTACGGGAGTTAAATGTTCCTGTTTTTTTTAATTTTTTACTTCGCTTAGATAAAGGAGTACCCTACTGTTGGAGGCAGTGTATCACTTTAAAAAAAAAAAAAAAAAAATTAATTCATTTTCTTTTTAATACTTAAAATATTTTAATTTGTAATTTGAAATGCATTTAGTGACTTTTCCTGCAGCCAATGAGAGGTGAGGAGGACTAAGTAGTATACCAAATTTACAAGCCTCACTTGCTAAAGCTCAGTAAGAAATGTATTGGATGTCCATCTCTACACAAACACAACACTTTGAAGAACCAGTGCACCATTTTCAAAATCGTTCAAAATATCAAAATAGCTTTTTAAAGATTTCTGGGACTAAGGCGAAATTTTGGAGTGTGATTGGGGGGGCCCAATTCTGGGATTTTCATTCACAGGCCAAACCCACTGGATGTGGGCTGGTCAGGGGTTATGCCATCACCATTCCCACAATAGATGTATTTCTTCTTTTCTCTGCACTGCACATTTTCCAAATGCTTTCCTTCCTCCAGCCAATCAGATAACAAGGAAGGAAGAAAGCTTCTGGCCAACTGAAGGCATAGTAAAAGAGGCCAGAGACCTTTCATCCCTGAACTCTACCATTCTGATTTGGTAAGGACCCAAAAGCCCCTCCAACACCCCTGACCTCAAATGATGGAGAGTGAAGATGATGGGAGAAGGGCAGGATTTAGGTGGCACACAAGACAATAGGATGACTTGATGTAGCCTTCTTTTTGTGCCTATTTCCTCAGCTTTCAATCCCGTCCTGCCCTCTACATTTACCCTCTGTGCCTTTCAGCCTGTGAGCTCAGGGTGTCATGGATATCTCGCCATATCTTGGAACATCCCTAAAATGACCCAGCAATGCTGGAATTTTGTTAATGTTGCCAAACCATTGCAGGATCTGTTAAAACCTTTAGCAGGACTGTCGGGGAATGTTTAGAAATATCTATGCTTGAGGTCAGTCTCCTAAATTACGCATACTGTGCTGCCTTGATAAAGCTGCCACATGGAGGAGGGATGGGGGTTTGAAGGTTCAAGAGGTACCACAGCTCATGAATGTTTCTTTCAACATTCATTCCTCTGGGGCATGTCACCCAGAGCATGTAGATGGGGCCTAAATATGGTAATCTTTTTTGGAGGAATCACTCACACACAATATATGATGCACATAGGTATTTATGTTAATCTTGCAAAAACTTCTTCTTACAATAGTAACCAATGACAAGCCCTTGACACTTGAAACAGCAGTTCAGTAAATAATTGGTCTCAGTGGCTTCAGTTATTGGGGGCAGCATTCCTTAACAGAACACCCTGCGTTGGCTTCAGGCTCATGTATCGTTTACCAGAGTGAGTGTCGAGGAAGCCTTCCCTGCCATTTCCTTATTTGTCTGAAACCTTTTACTAAGTTCAGTGCTGTCCCTCACAAGCAGGTTCCTGTCCCTGTCCAATACTTGCCCAAGTGATATAGGTTCCCTTTTTTAAAAGGTTCCCTCATCCGAAATGGCCACCAAATCTCTAGAGAATTCTGGACAACTTTCATTCTCGAGGAACTGTATAGAGTCCCCAAAGGACCAATTCCCTTGTGAGATCCCTCTGTGTGTGTGCTGATTTGGCTTTCTCATTTCTTGAGAAAGGTTTTCTGCAATCAAAAATGTTCTAAGTATGTTGACCATTAAGAGTTCCAAATATTAGTAGGGCATGGCTGTTGCAGCTTAAAAAAACAGTACTTTTTAAGATTATAAACTGGCAAATAATGGATGTGCGCTGCCCCTCTAAAATATGAATAAAAAATTAATTTAGCTGCTGCAAGCACTGAATGTGTTCCCACCCCAATGTAACCACCAGTAAAATATATGTGCTTGCGCTGCTAAATTCTGCTAGTAAAGTGTCACAAATAAACAATCTATGCGATTCATAATATGCCTGAACACGGTGAAACAAAGTGAATAAAATGTATCCAAAATAAGATATTACAATTAAGCCTTGAATCTAAGGATACACATAAACATAATATATATAATGTGAAACAAGGGTAGGCACCCACCGGCACGCAAAGCCTCTTTTGCTGGCACTTGACTCCCTCCCCATCAGCAGAGCAGCACAGAGAAGTGTCAGTGAGACACTAATGCATTCCAATTTCAGAATTCCCCACACCGCACCTGTACTGAGGGGGAGGCACTGTGCCCCCACACATTGTATTCCTGAAACTTTGCGTCACTTACTACTGAACCCCTGCACCCTGTGTCCCTTTAAGCCACAGCCAGTATTCAGCGCAATGAAAATCACACTCAACCACTTTTTCTCAGCTGCCAGGGCCAAACTTATGATCCTGCACACAGGCCCACTTTCAGAAAATGCCCCTGACCTAAGCTCATCATTGCGCATCCATTCCAAATGCTTGTATGTGACATTCCATATATCACATACAAGCATGTGGGCTGGATGTGAGAGGTGGATCAGCAGGATGAGTGTGCCAGGACAGGTAGATGTGTCTCATCTCTGCTTCCTTTCACCACTCTGCATATCACACATATCATAGATGAGAAGAGAGTACAGTGGTGGAGCAAATGAGCAGGAGGGTACAGCATCAGGAAAAATGAGCAGGAGGGGTTCAGAGGTGGAACAGAAGAGCAGGAGGGTACAGCGGTGGGGTAGATGTTCTGGGAGGTACAGTGGTGGAAGAGATGAGAAGGGGATTCAGCAGTGGGACAGAAGAGCAGGGGGGTTCAGTGTTGGGGCAGAAAAGCAGAGGGGTAGAGCAGTGGGGCAGATGTGAGGAGGGGTTCAGAGGTGGAACAGAAGAGCAGGAGGGTACAGCGGTGGGGCAGATGTGCAGGAAGGTACAGTGGTGGAAGAGATGAGAAAGGGGTTCAGCAATGAGAAAGAAGAGCAGAGGGGGTTCAGTGTTGGGCCAGATGAGCAGGGGGGTTCAGTGTTGGGACAGAAAAGCAGGGGGGTAGAGCAGTGGGGCAGATGTGAAAGAAGGTGTATTGGTGGGGTAAATGAGCAGGGGGAACAGAGGTAAGACAGATGTGCAGGAGGTACACTGGTGGGACAGATGAGAAAGCGGGATACAGTGGTGCGGCAGATAAGCAGAATGTTTCAGTGTTAGGACAGATGAGAAGGTGATTCAGTAGTGAGACAGAAGAGCATGGGGAAACGGGCGGTGGAGCAGATGTGCAGGGAGGTACAGTGGTGGGGCAAATGAGAAAAGGGGTACATTGATGGGGCAGATGAACAGGGGAGTTACAGTGGTGGGACAGAAGAGCAAGGGGGTACATTGGTGGGGGAGATGTGCAGGAGGTACAGTGGTGGGAGGAATGAGAAGGGGGTTCAGCAGTAGGACAGAAAAGCAGGGGGGATACAGTGATGGGGCAAATGAGCAGGGGGGTTCAATGTTGGGTCAGATGAGAAGGGGGTTACAGTGGTGGGAAAGATTAGCAGGGGGGTTCAGTGTTGGGGCAGAGGAGAAAGGAGGTACATTGGTGGGACAGATCAGCAGGGGGGTTACAGCGTTGGGGCAGAGGAGCAGGGTGGTACAGAGGTGGGGCAGATGTGCAGAGGGGTGCAGAGGAGAAAGGAGGTAAATTGTGGAACACTAGAGCAGGGGGAACAGAGGTGGGACAGATGTGCAGGAGGTAAAGTCGTGGGGCAGATGAGAAAGGGGGTTACAGTGGTGGGGCAGATGAGCAGATAAGTTCAGTGTTAGGACCAGGGCCAGACTGGGAATAAAAAAGAGCCCTGGAGAAAATATCATACCAGCCCCATAGCATTATTATACCAGCTCAACATCATAACGTCATTATTTCCTTGTTCATGAAAGGGAAAACCATGCATTTTCAAGCACATTTGAAGAGTGTATTATATATATACATAGAAGGCAGATATGACAGCACATAGGGCTTTATATATATTTATATATAAAAGCAAATTCCAGTTAAAAGTGGTAAAATTGGTCCATCATCAAGGGACACCCCAGGAACGTGGGGGGGGGACTCTGGTTTCCAGAGACCACCTTCCGTAGAAAGAATGAGGGGGGTTACTGATATAAGGGGGAAACCTTTATATCAGTGCCCCTTTATATTATTGTATTCGCTCCCCCCTTACATCAGTGACCCCCCCCTCCGACTTGCCTGGTGGCGCTGCCACTGACCTCCTCTCAGGTGCACTGTGCAGGGCTCAGTTAGATGGCTCCAGGTTGGTGGCTCTGGTTTTATCCTATAGTCTCCTCTCCACAGTCCACACACATCTGACTTCTCCCATGACCCCCATCCTGGCGGCACTCCCACTCTTAACTCCTCTCCAGACTCCCCCTCAGAGACTGCAGACATGATATAAGACAAGAGATGGTCAGAGGTTGCGGACATGATACAAGTGATGTTTAGAGACTGAGGACAGAATACAAGAGATGGCTAGAGACGGAGGACATGATACAAGAGATGGCTAGAGACTGAGGACAGGATACAAGAGATGGCTAGAGACTGAGGACATGATACAAGAGATGGCTAGAGACTGAGCACAGGATACAAGAGATGGGTAGAGACTGAGGACATTATACAAGAGATGGCTAGAGACTGAGGACAGGATCAATGCAGTCTCGCATGCTCATCAATGCAGCCTCGCCATGCCCATCACTGCAGCCTCACTGTGCCCATCATTACAGCCTCACTGTGCCCATCATTGCAGCCTCACGGTGCCCATCAAATGCAGCTTTACCGTGCCCATGAATGCAGTCTCACTGTGCCCATCAATGCAGCCTCCCTGTGCCCATCAATGCAGCCTCCCTTTGCCCATCATTGCAGCCTCACTGTGCCCATCATTTGAGCCTCACTGTGCCCATCATTGCAGCTTCATGGTGCCCATCAGTGCAGCCTCTCTGTGCCCATCATTGCAGTCTCTCTGTGCCCATCATTGCAGCCTCACTGTGCCCATCAATTCAGCCTCGCTGTGCCCACCAATGCAGCCTCGCTGTGCCCACCAATGCAGCTTCACTATGCCCACCAATGCAGTTTCTCTGTGCCCATGAATGCAGCCTCACTGTGCCTACCAATTGCAGCCTCTGTGCCCACCAATTGCAGCCTCTCTGTGCCCACTAATTGCAGCCTATGTGTGCCCACCACTGCAGTCTATGTGTGCCCACCAATTGCAGCCTCTCTGTGCCCACCAATTGCAACCTCTGTGCCCACCAATTGCAGCCTCTCTGTGCCCACCAATTGCAGGCTTGCTGTGCCCATCAATGCAGCCTTGCAGTGCCCATCAATGCAGCTTCACTGTGCCCATCATTGCAGCCTCACGGTGCCCATCAAATGCAGCTTTACCATGCCCATGAATGCAGTCTCACTGTGCCCATCAATGCAGCCTCCCTGTGCCCATCAATGCAGCCTCCCTCTGCCCATCATTGCAGCCTCACTGTGCCCATCATTTGAGCCTCACTGTGCCCATCATTGCAGCTTCATGGTGCCCATCAGTGCAGCCTCTATGTGCCCATCATTGCAACCTCTCTGTGCCCATCATTGCTTCCTCTTTGTGCCCATCATTGCAGCCTCACTGTGCCCACCAATGCAGCTTCACTGTGCCCGCCAATGCAGCTTCACTTCATTGCAGCCTCACTGTCCCCATCAATCCAGCCTCACTGTGCCCACCAATGCAGCCTCTCTGTGCCAACAACTGCAGCCTATATATAATTTGCATATATATATATATATATATATATATATATATATATATATATATAAGCAAATTCCAGTTAAAAGTGGCAAGTGGTCAATCATAAAGGGCCACCTTCTGCAGAAAGAATACACTAAGGTAAGGGGGGTGGGTTACTGATATGAGGGGGAAAACCATTATATCAGTGCCCCCTTACATTATTGTATTCACTCCCCCCTTCAGACTGGCCTAGCAGGGCTGTCACTAACCTCCTGTCAGGTGCACCGTGCAGGACTCAGTCAGTCGGCTCCAGCTCGGTGGTTCTGGTTTTATCCTATAGTCTCCTCTCCACAGTCCACACACGTCTGACTTCTCCCATGACCCACATCCCGGCGGTGCTCCCACTCTTGACTCCTCTCTAGACTCCCTCACAGACTGCAGACATGATGCAGGAGATGGTCAGAGACTGCAGACATGATACAAGCGCTCAATGCAGCCTCACCAGTGCCCATTCAAATTCGGCAGGGAACACAAGGAGAACTGGGGGGGGGGCAGTAAAAGAAGTTGGATAGGAGGATCGGCAGGGGGGGCCGCATATAGAGGAAATGAGCTTTCTATATTCCTCCATGCAGCCGCTGAATGCTTGATTCTCCTTCTCTCCCTCCTGCAAGCATTCAGCGGCTACATGGAGGAATATAGAAAGCTCATTTCCTCTATATGCGCCCCCCCCCGCCGATCCTCCTATCCAGGCACACAGGGCGGACTGTACGGGCGGGCATCTCCTCCTGTGGATCACGGAGCTGGCTGGGTCTGTGTTCGGCGGCGGCGATGTAACACGGTCCCGACCCCCTAGACCGGCTCGTGTGATAGGCGGAACACTGATTCTATCTATTATCACACGAGCCGGTCTAGGGGGGGACCTTGTTACAGCGCCGCCGCTGAACACAGACCCAGCCAGCTCCATGACACACAGGAGCAGGAGAGAGGGATGAGTTTTCAGGGATCGTCTGAAAGTGGATAAAGTAGGAGAAAATCGGACGGATTGGGGTAGAGCATTCCAGAAGATGGGAGAGGCTCTGGAGAAGTCCTGAAGGCGAGCATGGGATGAGGTGACAAGGGAGTTTGAGAGCAGGAGGTCTTGGGAGGAGCGAAGAGAACAATTAGATTGGTATTTTGAGACTAGGTTAGAGATGTAGCTGGGGGCCAGGTTGTGGATGGCTTTGTAAGTTATAGTTAGTATCTTGAATTTAATTTGGTGACTGAGTGGCAGCCAATGGAGGGATTGGCAGAGGGGTATAGCAGACGCTGAGCGGTTTTGAGGTGGATGAGCCTGGCAGCAGCGTTCATGATGGACTGAAGTGGGGATAGCCTATTTAGAGGTAAGCCAATGAGGAGGGAGTTGCAGTAGTCGAGGAGGGAGATGACCAGGGAGTGGATTAGAAGCTTTGTGGTGACATATGGAAGGGGCGTATCTTGGAGATGTTGCGGAGGTTGAGGCGGCAAGTTTTGGATAGTGATAGAATGTGGGGCCGAAAAAGGTTAGTTCAGAGTCCAGGATTACACCTAGGACTTTGGCGTGGGGGGATGGGTTGATAGTTGAGCCGTTGATATTGACAGAGAAATCAGAGGAAGTGGCACCTGAGGGAGGAAATATCAATTGAAAAGTAATGCACAATAAAATAAACAAAACACAATATATATAAAAGTGACCCTCAAAAATAAAGTGTATAAAGTTCCTGAAAGTCCAATTATTAGTCTCATCTGACCATAATACATTTTTCCATGTGGCCTCAGAATTCTCAAGGTGCATTTAAGGTGGTCAAATGAGATTAAATTGTAATTATTTGGCCTTAAAGTTTTACTAAACTCAATATTTTTTTTTTTTAATAAAATAACAAACATGTTATACTTACTGCTCTGTGCAGTGGCATTACTCAGAACAGCTTCGATCCTCCTCTTCTCGGGTCCCCGGCGACGATCTTGGCTCCTCCTCTTCTTCTGCGAGACTACCATAGCCAGCCGCTGGCTATGGGGAGAGGTAGTCCCCGCGCTCTCGAGCTGTGTGTCTAGAGAGCTGCGCTCCATAGACTTTCACAGCAGGACTGTAGGCCTGAAATTTACGAATATTCTAATTTACGAATATACAGAAAAAATCGTTAAACAGGTTTCAGTTCATTTGGATAAAAACAAATTTGTCGAAATTCGTTAACCACTTCCCGCCCAGCCTATAGCAGATTGACGGCCAGGCAGTGATTTCTTTATCCTGACTAGACGTCATATGACGTCTTTCAGGATAAAATGCCGGCGCGCGCCTGTGGAGGCGTGCAGCGCGGCAATCGCTGGTGCGGCGTGTCAATCTGGCACACCGCATCTCCGATCGTAGTAAGGAGCCTCTGATGGAGGCTTCTTACCACGTGATCAGCTGTGACCAAATCACAACTGATCATCGCGTGAACCAGGAAGGGCCACTGATTGGCTCTCCCTGTCGGGGGGGGGGGGTCTGTGCTGATAATCAACACATTAATTATCAGCACAGCCCCATCAGATGTGCCACCAACAATGCCAATCAGTGCCCATCAGCTGCCAGTCAGTGCTCCTTCAGAAATGCCTATCAGTGCCCAAAGTGCCAATCAGTGCCCACCACAGTGCCAATCAGTGCCCATCACAGTGCCCATCAGTAACACCTGTCAGTACCTCATCATCAGTGCTGCCTATCAATGCCATCTATTAGTGTCCAACAGTGCCATCTATCAGTGCCGCCTATCGGTGCCCATCATTTCTTCATATCAGTGCCTCCTCATAAATGCTCATCAGTGCCACCGCTATCAGTGCCAACTCATCAATGCCCATCAGTGCAGCCTCATCAGAGCCCGTCAGTGAAGGAGAAAACTAAATTTTATAACTGAAAAAAATAACTTTTTTTTTTTTTAAATGTGGGTCTTTTTTAGTTTGTTTAGCAAAAAATTAAACCCCAGTGGTGATCAAATATCACCAAAAGAAAGCTCTATTTGGACTGGGCAGGAAAGGGGGAAAGTGCCCGGTATTTAGTGATTAAAAAATGAATTCGCAACTAACCGAATTGCACATGTCTATTACAAAGTCTAGAAAAGACTAAGGACTAATGCCGCATACACACGAGCGGATTTCTCGTCGGAAAAAGATATGACGGCTTTTCCGACAGGATTCCGCTCAAGCTTACCTTGCATATACACGGTCACGCAAAAGTTCGCTGAAACTAAGAACGTCAAGAACGCAGTGACGTACAACACTATGACGAGCCGAGAAAATAAAGTTCAATGCTTCTGAGCATGCGTCGAATCGTTTCCGAGCATGCGTAGGGATTTTGCGTGTCGGAATTGCCACAGACGATGGCATTTTCAGATAGGAACTTTTCCTGACCGAAAAATTGAGAGCATGCTCTCAATCTTTTGCTGGCTGGAATTCCGCCAGCAAAAGACCGATGGAGCATACACACGGTTTACCGACGAAAAACTCTCATCAGTCTTTTGCAGGCCGAAAATTCCGAACGTGATTAAAGCAAAACGTGGTTCAACAAAATACTGACATGGGGGGGTCCTTTTGCCAACTCAGTGATCCTGTTTTTTTTTTTTTTTTTATGTTTTTCTGACATGTTGTTATTGTATCTTTCACTTGGATGTTATACGTTGCACTAGTAAATACAGCTGGAAAAAACAAAAACTGTGTCTGTCTTCATTTCAAGCTGCAAAGCAACAAAATGTGATTATTTTAAATGGGGGAGATTCTTTTCTATACCCACTGTACATAAAAATCATGTATAGAAATTTCTGTCACACATTGTGTGTCAGGGTTACAAACCCTCCAACAACTTTTTTTCTAACGATTCAAGAAAAAATTTGACAGACCACATTTTTTACTGACAACCTCAAATTTGACAATAGCTCTCATTATAAGCTAAGAAAACCAATATTGCAACACTATAAACACTATGTACACATTGTCAATAACCACAACCAGCAACCTACCTGACTTTACAAATAAAAAAAGTCAAACAGGGTAACAAAGCAAGACTAGAATAATGAAAGGCCTGTGGCACCCCTGGATACAGCAGGAAAACAAGTTCTGTGGCATATATAGACCGCTAGGGTAAACAATAGGCTTAAACAGATTTTCACAACCAGTGAGAGGGGCTTATACTCATTGTATACACTGCACATACAGGGCTCAGCATAAATGAGTACACCACTTTTAAAAAGCATGATTTTAATCAATGCTCAATCTCAATGAACACAAGAAAACTTTCCCAAATTTTGACAAAACTGAATTTTATAGAACATTTGTTTAGCTCATTACATGAAAGTAAGGTAATAATATAACTTAGATTACAAAATATTCAGTTTTACTCACGTTAGTTAATGCAAAAATGAATACACCCCACAAAAAAAATGACTACATCTAGTATTTTGTATGGTCTCCGTGATTTTTAAGGACCGCGCCGAGTCTTGGAATGAACAAGTTGCCGACATATTGCACCATCTATCTTTTTCCATTCTTCAAGAATGACCTCTTTTAGAGCCTGGATGCTGGATGGAGAGCCATGCTGAACTTGTCTCTTCAGAATTCCCCATAGGTGTTCCATTGGGTTCAGATCAGGAGACATACTTGGCCACTGAATCACTTTCACCATGTTCTTCTTCAGAAATGCAACAGCAGCCTTAGATGTATGTTTTTGATCATTGTCATGTTGGAAAAGTGCACGATGACTAAGATGAGCACATGTATTAATTTTTATTCTTTGGTTTTTATACTCATCTTACCATCGTTCCCCATTTTATTTAAGCGTTGAATGTATTTCATAGAGTCAGAGTGCCACCTTAGTGGATCATGTGACTGGGCGGGTTTATCTCCCCAGCACACATATACCACAACAAATATGGCGTTTTGTATGGCCTGAGGAATGAGCAAGCATGCTCCGAACGCGAAGCCACCACTTCTCACCCTGCACCCGGAAGTGACGTTGTTTTCGATCGCCCCTGTGTTCCCTGCTGTTCTCATAGGCTGCAAATGCTGGAATCCACCTGCACGAGCTGTCAGCTGCACTTCAGAGACACGGACGTTTAGGGGAAAATCACCCCCGGATTTTGCTGCAGGATTACTATCATGCTTGTGTTTATGCTCCCTTTGTGAGTAGTTTCACTTTTGACTTATCATCAAATGGTTTACCAATACTGCACTTAGAGGCACGATGTTTCTTTTCCTTTGTTGCATTGCAGAGACTGCATCTAGCTCTTCACACTGGCTGCCCTTAGTGCTGGTACATGGATTCCTCTCCTTCTTCATCTTAGAGACTGTTGCTATGAACTTTGTCCCTCCTATTGAGAGACTCTTTTAATCACATTTATTTGATCTGTGTACACCTCCAGCGTCTCTCCTCAAACGAGTGCTGAGTTGATATTTTGTCTGTATCTGCATAGACGCATCACTCATGCTGCTGTTAGGGTGACTTGAAGCCCATCCCTCCCACAGTTAGAATCACTCCCTAGGACACACTTAACCCCTTCATCGGCCACTAGTGGTTAACCCCTTCACTGGCAGTGTCATTTACACAGAAATCAATGCATTTTTGTAGCACCGATCGCTGTATAAATGACAATGGTCCCAAAGTAGTGTCAAAAATGTCCGATGTGTCCGCCATGTTGCAGTCCCCATAAAAATTGCAGATCGCCGCCATTACTAATAAAAATAATTAAAAATAAAAATGCCATAAAACTATCCCCTATTTTGTAGATGCTATAACTTTTGCGCAAACCAATCAATATACGCTTATTGCGATTTTTTTTTTTTACCAAAAATATGTAGAAGAATACATATCGGCCTAAACTGAGGAAAAAATATTTTTTTATACATTTTTGGGGGATATTTATTATAGCAAAAAGTAAAAAATAATGCGTTTTTTTAAAAATTGTCGCTTTTTTTGTTTATAGCGCAAAAAATAAAAACCGCAGAAGTGATCAAATACCACCAAAAGAAAGCTCTATTTGTGGGAAAAAAAGGATGTCAATTTTGTTTGGGTGCAACGTCGCAAAACCGCGCAATTGTCAGTGAAAGCGACGCAGTGCCGAATCGCAAAAAGTGCTCTGGTCAGGAAGGGGGTGAAATCTCCGGGGCTGAAGCGGTTAAACATAATATCTCCCCCAGAGGCCTCCGTATTATCAAAACTTGCAACTTCGTCACCACTGACCTCAAACGGGAATGGGGCTATATTTCTGAATTCTGCACCTGTAAGTGGATGGACACTATTATCAAAGAGAGAATAGATACCAGGAATTTGTCACTAAGATTAAATCTCTAGTAGAACTACTAATCACTAAAACCACATACTTACCTGCTACTTGGTTGAACATACTTAAACAACATACTAAATATAGTGAAGACTTGTTGATCAAAACCAAATTAGGGAAGCTACGTAGAGATTTTGATGATTATAATCTCAATTGAGTCTTTAGTTGGAAAAAGACTAAAACATCGCACCCTCCCAGGGCTGCTATCCTTCCTCTTATGCCATTGCCACCAAAACCTGTACCCGTTATGACACCAGTATATTTCCCTCCCAACCGTACAAATATCTCACATAATAGACCTCTCTTGACACCTAAACCCAAGCGCCCCAAGATACGCAGAAGGAAAACCAAACCCCATACTGATAGTGCTGATACGGCTCACTCATCATACCAATCTGACCATGGGCAGACTTATAAGGGGGTATACAACTTATCTGCCACCTCAGAATCCCATAATGCCTATGATATACCCCATGAGTTGAATAACTCCACCCCCATGGTAGCCGACACAGACTTGTCAGTAACTGTACCATATTCATCCACCACTGTCTCATCTGACACACTGTTGGTTCACAGTATCAGTGATTTAGTACCCGTGTTATCTACTTCTGCTCTTGCTAACCCAGGTAACTCTGGGTCTCTCTTAACCCCCATACCTGCCTCCAAAAGAAAACACACAGTAGAGGCAGAAGAAGGGGAAGAAGAAGAGCAAGTAGAAAGGAAAGGCAAATCTCACAAACTGTGAGGATTTTCAATTTGTCCAGTCATAATCTATCAGAATCTGATACCTCCCTACTCAGCCGAGGATTAAATTTTGCACCCACCGTTCCACCAAATCCATTTACCCTCTTTGTAGATCTGAATAGATTTAGCAGGAACCTCACGGTTATGCGTTTTTACAATATACAAGCGGCCAAAAAAGGTACTACTAATATCGATACCAATTCCCCTTCCTCATCATATGATGATGACATTGAAGAGACTACCATACTCTCAGATGACATAGCCCTAGCTTATCTTGAAGAGCTTTACAATAATGATAATGAGGATTACGCCTCATATCTCACACAACATATGCCTACCTCGCCTGCAGTTAAACATACTAATTTTCATCCGAAATCCATCTTTAATCCTACATATGCTAAAGGACCCTTTGTTCAGAGCTTTTATCAGGTAGTTTTTGTGCGGAAGTACGACCTATGCGCCAGAACACCAACAATTTCCCCCGATCGAACCTTACTCCATCAGAGACAGAGTCTTTACGACAACTAGCCCACAATTCCTGACCTCCATAATTAAACCAGCAGACAGGGGGGGGGGCATAAAAATACAGGATAAGTTTGATTACTTTATGAAATCCACACGACTATTATCCGACACTAACACATACAAACGACTTACGAGAGACCCACTACCACAGTTCAAAATAGAGTCCCATGCCCTCATCAATAGAGTTTCAGATGAGGGAATTATTAACTCAATGGAAAAGGCTTTCCTTAAGAGAGAATTTTATCAAAGACCTTATTTTTACCATCTTCCCAAAATTCATAAGGATCCCATCCACCCCCCAGGACATCCTATAGTGGCCGCTATGGAAAGTGTATCTAGTTATTTTTCCATCTACTGTACATAGACCACTTTCTACAACCTAGCGCAAAATCTTCCATCTTATGTCGAGATAGTATCCATTTGTTGGATATGTTAGAACACTACGCCTGGGAAACCACATACATCTGGTTCTCGAGGGACGTCAGCTCACTATACACCGCTATACCCCACGACGTTGGGTTAAGAGCAGTGACATATTTTCTTGCTGATGACCCCTCCATCAATCCTCGTCAGGGTGAATTTATTGTGGAAGCAACCAATTTCTGCTTAACACATAACTGTTTTGAATCTGAAGGTAGTTATTACCTACAGACCCATAGGACAGCTATGGGTTCAAATTTTGCCCTACATATGCTAATCTGACCATGGGCCTGTGGGAACGTAACTATATTTGGCACAATAATCTCTTCATGAAGAATCTAATTTTTTTATGGCAGATATATTGACGATATTGTCATTATATGGAATGGACTAGCCACTCAGGTGGAGAATTTTGTCCAGCATTGTAACGACAATGATATGGAGTCTCCTTTACCTCTGTGTGCGACCCGGACAAACTAGCCCTTCTAGACCTAGAATTATGCCACGAAGGTAGTGATATTTATTCCCATAACTATACAAAACCTACAGCAGGAAACTCTTATGTGCATTACCAGAGCTGCCACCACCCTTGCTGGGTGCAGAACATATGTAAGAGTCAGTTCTGTCACCTTAAGCACAATTGTAGGCTTAAACTAAAATTCTTGGAGAAGGGGTATCCTGGGGCATTGGTTGAAGACACCTTTCTACACTATTTAGGCTTAAACTAAAATTCTTGGAGAAGGGGTATCCTGGGGCATTGGTTGAAGACACCTTTCTACACTATTTGGACAAACCCACGAGTACATATGCCAGCCGCAACAATAACATAGATCCCCAACCCCTCAGGTTCACCCCGAGGTTCCGTAACCAAATTCAGACAGATGGAACGCATTCTACAGAGACACTGGCCAATCCTCCTGGAGGACCCAGGAGGATTGTTAGGCCCAAAGTCTCCTATAGGTGAGCTAAAAACGTTAAGAGCCAAATTGCCCCTAGCAAACATAAAGTTACTCGTCCACAAAAGTCTCTCACCTTTCTCGATATCAAGGGGATGTATTGGTGTCGCAAACCCCTGTGCCTCACGTGCAAAGATGTTCGGCATGGACAGAAAAGCTTTATCCACAAAGGTAAAACCTACACCTTTCTGGAATGTTTTAATTGCTCTACTGAGTTTGTGGTTTACTGCCTCTCCTGCCCATGCGGATTGTTGTACGTGGGATGCATAATACGGGCCCTTAGGGCTAGATTCAGCGAACACCGTAGATTTGTGGAGGGTGGGATTGATAAGCACAGTGTCCCCTGACACTTTGCAGATCACCATGATCAATCAACTGATGGTCTGTTTGTTTGGATTCTGGAAGCCATACCCCGATCCCTCCCCATAGCTGAGCGCTTTAAGCACTTATGTGAGAGGGAGACGTTTTGGATTTATTCCCTGGATACTTTAACGCCAGGGGGTATGAATGAAGAAATTGAGGTTCATACCATCCTATAATCTGCCCTTACCGCTATATTGAGCCTTATAACATTTACTTCATTAGTACACTGGTCACTTTACCTTTATGTTTACACGTCGTCACTATATTACTAATTTATACTTCATTACCATATTCAATAATTTTCCTCATGTATGTATGTTTTTGAAACATACATATTTTTATTGTATATGTGTATGTGACAGGAAAACTCTTCACCCAAGATCAGTCAAACTCCGAGTATTATGAAAGTAAGAAGATTTATTTCAGATGCATTGATACAAGTGGGTGAAGCTTACATGCTGAGGAAAACAGCAGAAGTCACACATAGACACGGGATGTGTGACCTTTTATAAAATCAACAGACACAATGTTATTGGCTAAAAGTTCACTGGTGGCTCATGACGCACAACAGCTTTATTGCCAATCACAATGTACTTTTACAATCTATTCCGTTATATAGCAAAGCTTGTGATTTTATGGCCTTAGGCAGTTGGTTGAAACAATAGATAAAAACAAGTTAAAGCAACATGTCCTTAGAAGCCATTTTAAAAATCAGTCTCCATTTAAAAAAATTTTTGTATAGTCACACGATAAACATTAAAACTTTTCCAACATTCCCTCTTCTTGTGTGGCTATTTTGTCTCAACAAATTTCAACGCTAGTCCCTGTATTTTATGCACTTTCGGACTGTATGTCATTAAATTGAGCTTCAATGTCCACACAGGTCTCCTCAGAGGCAGGAAGGGCTTGATACATTGCTCTTGTGACTGCGGTTTCAATCAATTTTTGGGAAAGTCCTCGAATACAGGGAATGCAGCAGCATCCACAAGCCACCAAGATGGCTAAAGCCACGGCAATAGAGATCAAACATGAGGTGATAAATCCAGTCCATTTCCCGGACCAACCTTCAAGCCAGACCGTGAATGGGTCATTGATGCCTCAATTTTCTGCCATTTCATTCGATGGGGCTGTTAGTCCTTCCAGAGCTCTGGTTACGGTCCCTCCAAGAGCTGGATTGTTGGGAATAAAAGTACAGCACAGACTACCAAACATTTTGCATACCTCTCCTCTTTCAGCTAGGACCATGTCTAAAGCCATTCTATCTTGCCATGCCGTTAGTGACACGGGGGCTAATTGTTCAGCTAAGCCTTTTACTGCATCTCTAGTGTAATTCACAAATCGCTGTTGGTTATAATAAATGTAATTAATCCAGTCAACATTTTTATTTACAGTAACCCACCAGAAAAACAGAGACTCGGACCCCGCTCCCATTTGGTTCCTGGCCTTAAATTCATTCGGCAACCCCCACCCCCCGCCCCCCCGTGGAACTCCAATCTCGTCTATGTATACCTGGGAGTCAAATGACCCTTCAGGGGAGGTGTTCCTTCGTGTATCGTCTGTGATTTTTGATCCATGGCTGTTCTGACAGGATTCTCAGGGGCATGGTTAGCTGGACCATAGCGCAATCCCCTTCAACATTGGCTGGGATCCTAGCTCGCAGCTTCTTATCCCCACACATCCACCAGACATCAGCTATCTGAGTGTCATGTTCAACCCAACCACTATTGCCCTTGTTAATCCTCTCCATACAGTAATCATCTGGCAATGACCCCAAGTCTATCCCGCTCTCATTCCCTGGGAGTGCAAAACAAGTAAAGTTACCAGGATACGCTGTGACTGCTGGAGGTATCTGAGGTTTCTGCACCTGGGTGAACAACAAATTCAATGTGTGACAGGTAGAATTTGCTTCGGGTTTATAAATCTTATTATACAACCGTAACATATACTTCAAACCTTCTGGATCTGTGTTATTATCTAGAGGAAAGAGGACCGTTGCTAAATGTGGTCTGGCTCCGGTGCAAACCAAGCAGTTTTCCTTTTTTAGAGCTTTAACCGTGTATCTCAACCATTCTAACCATTTGTTTTTATCAGCATATCCCATCTCCAGTGCTAATGTTACTTCAGTAGTAAGGTTAGTGAATCGGACAATTTCTCCTAGATGTTCTACCTTTAGGTTACCCTCTTCTCCCTTTTTAGTTTCCTCAAGTCTATTTCTACCTTAATGAGTGTCATCATTTTTTTTACTACTTCCAAGAAGAATTTACCCATAGGGTCTGTACCCGTTATTCAGGCACCGATAGCATACAGCCTCTAGGCCGTTGGCCTGTCTTCCATCACAGTAATCAATAGTTGATTGCAATTTTTTGAATGTGTACAGGGGGAATTAGCTGCTTTCGTTATAGTCAGTCTTTCCTTTAGGCCACCTATGTGTGGAAGATTATACCCCCAATCTTGATGGGCCGTGGTCCACAGAACCTGGTCCCATGTTGCGCACACAGTTCTCCCTGGGAGATAACAAACATATTTGTTTGCCCATAAGAGTTTACTAGCTTTGATATGTCTCCACAGTCCACAACCTGGCAGAAATCAAATAAAATGGTACTGGTTACTCCTTCCATGAATGTTAGGTTCAAAGCCTTTCCAGTTCTTGCCCACACTAGAGGTTCTTCTACTTTCCAATTTCTGCCCCCTTGTATAGACATCTCCCCTACAGTCACCAGTATTCCCAAGATAATCACTATCCCTTTCATCCTAACTAGCTACGGAACTCCAAGGGACAGGGTGAGGGAGTTTTCACTGGTTTGAGACAGATCCCACCTTGTGTGAGACCTCCTTTTGTAGCCAGACTTAAAGAGGTTCCGCCGCCTGCTGACCCTGCTCTGCCTGTAGGACCTTTTTACAATGGGACTGGTGAATCCAGGTAGACCTTTCTGCAACCCTTGCCGTAGGGGTGGTTAGAAGGACTTGGTGAATGCCAATGCTTTTTCTTTATGACTTTTATCAAGACCCAATCTTCCACATGCACTTTCTCTTCTTCTTGAATTGGACCTTCTGGAACAGAACAGACATCATTATTATGTTTTTGTTTCAACAATCTAGACATGTATTCTGCTAGTGTACGTTCAGACTTTTCAGTAGGAGTTTCATTTGGTAATAATGGTATCTTATATGATCTACCATGTATTATTTCAGATGGGCTTAAACCTTCTTTTGTAGGTGTGATATGCATGCCAGTTGAAGCTAATGGTAGACAATACATCCAATTTTTTCCTGTTTCTTCTATGGCTTTTCTCAATTTGCTTTTTAGAAGGCCATTATGTCTTTCCACCAATCCAGCTGATTGGGGATGATAGGCACAATGGTATTTCACTTGGATTCCCATAGTTTCAGTTAGATGTTGTATTGTTTTATTTACAAAGTGTGGTCCATTATCACTGTAGATCTTTTCGGGGATTCCAAATCTAGGAATTATGTCTATTAGTAAAGCTTTGGCCACAGTCTGTGCATCTGCAGTTCCTGTCGGGAATATCTCCACCCATTTGGTCAGGGTGTCTATGATTACCAAATAATATTCCTTCCTTCCACATTTGTCTAGTTCAGTGAAATCCATGCAAATGTGTTGGAATGGATATTGTGGCATGGGGAACTTTCCTTTTTGTGGTTTTATGCCACCTTGGGCATTGTGTTTTGCACATATGATACACTGAGAGCAAAAAGTTTTTGAATAATTAGTAAATCCATATGCTGTGCATACTTTTTCTAACAAGGCTACAATGCCCCCGCTTGACACATGAGTCATGGTGCCACCTTAGTGGATCATGCGACTGGGCGTATCTCCCCAGCACACATATACCACAACGAAGATGGCGTTTTGTATGGTCTGAGGAAGGAGCAAGCATGCTCCGAACGTGAAGCCACCTCCTTTCACCCTGCACCCGGAAGTGATGTCATCTCCGATCGCCCCTGTGTTCCCTGCGAATGCTGGAATCCACCTGCATGACCTGTCAGCTGCACTTTAGAGACATGGACGTTTAGGGGAAAACCACCCCTGGATTTTGCTGCAGGATTACTATTATGCTTGTGTTTATGCTCCCTTTGTGAGCAGTTTCACTTTTGACTTATCATTAAATGGTTTACCAGTACTGCACTTAGAGGCACTGTGTTTCTTTTCCTTGGTTACAGTGGTGGGACAGATGAGCGGGGGGGGGGGGGTTCAGTGTTGGGCCAGATGAGAAGGGTTCTACAGTGGTGGGAAAGATGAGCAGGGGGGTTCAGTGTTGGGACAGAGGAAAAAGATAGATTGGTGGGACAGATTAGCAGGGGGTTACAGCGTTGGGGCAGAGGAGCAGGGAGGGTACAGAGGTGGGGCAGATGTGTAGGGGGTGCAGAAGAGAAAGGAGGTAGATTGGTGGAGCACATGAGCAGGGGGTTACAGTGGTGGGGCAGAAGAGCAGTGGGAACAGAGGTGGGATAGATGTGCAGGAGGTACAGTCGTGGGGCAGATGAGAAAGGGGGTTACAGTGGTGGAGCAGATGAGCAAATAAGTTCAGTGTTAGGACAGATGAGAAGATGGTTCAGTGGTGGAGCAGATGTGCATGGAGGTACAGTGGTGGGGCAGATGAGAAAGGGGGAACATTGGTGGGGCAGATGTACAGGGGGTTACAGTGGTGGGACAGATGAGCAGGGGGTACAGAGGTGGGGCAGATACGCAGGGTAGTACAGTGGTGGGGCAGATGAGCAGGGTGGTACAGCTGTGGGGCAGATTGTACAGGGGGTTACAGGGGTGGGACAGAGGAGCAGAGGGGTTACAATGGTGGGGCAAATGTGCAGGGTAGTACAGTGGTGGGGCAGATGTGCAGGGGGTTACAGTGGTGGGGCAGATGAGCAGGGGGGACAGTGATCTGTGGTGTGGAGTTGCAGGAATTGGGGCTGAACTGAGGCGTGAGAGTGCAGGATGTTAATTTTTCACTACTAAAGTCGTTGACAGCATTTACTTTATAAAAATCCTTTTCGTGATTGAGAGTGCGAAGTTGACTTTTTTTGTTATAAAATCGGCACGCTCAATTTCTTTGAAAACATTTTTCGGCACACTGTGCTCAAAAGGTTGCCTACCCCTGATGTGAAAATTCCAATCAATGATGCGAATGGTACCAAAAAATAAATGAAAAGTAATGCACAATAAAATAAACAATATATATAAAAGTGATCCTCCAAAAGAAAGTGTATAAAGTTCCTGAAAGTCCAATTATTAGTCTCATCTGACCACAATACATTTTTCCATGTGGCCTCAGAATTCTCAAGGTGCGTTTAAGGTGGTCAAATGAGATTAAAATGTAATTATTTGGCTTTAAAGTTTTACTAAACTCAATATTTTGTTTTAAATAAAATAACATTTATACTAAGAGCCCTTTCACACTGAGGTGCTTTACAGGCACTACAGCACTAAAAATAGCGTCTGCTTAGCACCTGTAAAGAGCCTCTCCTGTCTCTCCAGTGTGAAAGCCCGAGGATTTTCACACTGGAGCGGTGCGCTTGCAGGACTGTAAAAAAAGTCCCGCAAGCCCCATCTTTGCAGCGCTGTAGGAGCGGTGTATACACTGCTCCTAAACCGTCCCCTGCCCATTGAAAACAATGGGGCAGTGCGGCCAAACTGCCGGCACCGCCACTGCATCGGCGTTTTGCGGGTGGTTGTATCTCTTTTCTGGCCGCTAGCGGGAGTTAAAACTGCCCCGCTAGCGGCCGAATAGCACAGCTAAAATGACGGTAAAGTGGCGCTATTCGCCCGCGCTCCATAGACTTACACAGCGGGACTTAGATCCACCCCCCTGATTTCGAATTTCCAAATTTCCAGATTTTCGGATTTCGAATTTGCGAATTTTTGGATTTTCGAATTTACAAATATTCGAATTTACGAATATTCCGAAAAATTTGTTAAACAGGTTTTCGTTAATTCGGATAAAAACGTCAAAATTCGTTAACCACTTTCCGCCCAGCCTATAGCAGATTGACGGCCAGGCGGTGATTTCTGTATCCTGACTGGACGTCGTATGACATCTTTCAGGATAACATGCCAGCATGCGTCTGTGGAGGCGTGCAGCATGGCGATCGCTGGTGCGGCGTGTCAGTCTGGCACACCGCATCTCTGATCGTGGTAAGGAGCCTCTGATGGAATCTCCTTACCACGTGGTCAGCTGTGACCAAATCATAACTGATCATCGCGTGAACCAGGAAGTGCCGGTAAATGGCTTTCCTCAGTTTGCACTGACAGGGAGAGACGATCAGCGGCTCTCCCTGTGGGAGCGGGGTGGGTCTGTGCTGATAATCAGCACATTAATTATCAGCACTGCCCCATTAGATGTGCCACCAACAATGCCGATCAGTGTCCATCAGCTGCCAGTCAGTGCCCCATCAGAAATGCCTGTCAGTGCCCATCAAAGTGCCAGTCAGTGCCCACCACAGTGCCCATCAGTGCCCATCACAGTGCCAGTGCCCATCAGTAACACCTGTCAGTACCGCATCATCAGTGCTGCCCATCAGTGCCATCTATTAGTATCCATCAGTACCACCTGTCAGTGCCCATCAGTGCCACTTATCAGTACCCATCAGTGCCACCTGTCAGTGCCCATCAGTGCCACCTATCAGTACCCATCAGTGCCATCTATCAGTGCCCATCAGTGCCACCTATCAGTGCCACCAATAGGTACCCATCAGTGCTGTCTATCGGTGCCCATCAATTCTACATATCAGTGCCTCCTCATCAGTGCCCATCAGTGCCACCTCTATCAGTGCCAACTCATTAGTGCCCATCAGTACTGCCTAATCAGTGCCCATCAATGCAGCCTCATCAGTGCCCGTCAGTAAAGGAGAAAACAAAATTTTATAACAGAAACTAAGAAAAAGTTATGTTTTTCAAAAATGTGGGTCTTTTTTAGTTTGTTTAGCAAAAAATAAAAACCCCAGTGGTGATCAAATACCACCAAAAGAAAGCTCTATTGGTGGGAAGAAAATTATAAAAATGTAGTTTGAGTACAGTGTTGTATGACCGCACAATTGTCATTCAAAGTGCAATAGCGCTGAGAGCTGAAAATTGTCCTGGGTAGAAAAGGGGGAAGTGCCTGGTATTGAAGTGGTTAAAAACCGAATTCGGAACAAACCGAATTGCACATGTCTATTACAAAGTCTAGATTTGCAAAATCAGTAGAGACATATCCCAACAGACTAAAGGCTGTAATTGAAGCAAAACGTGGTTCAACAAAATACTAACATAAGGGGGGGGGGGGCTTTTTCCAACTCAGTGATCCTGTTTTTTAAATTTTTTTCTGACATGTTGTTATTGTATCTTTCACTTGGATGTTATTCGTTGCACTAGTAAATACAGCTGGATAAAACAAAAACTGTGCCTGTCTTCATTTCAGGCTGCAAAGCAACAAAATGTGATTATTTTAAAGGGGGGTGATTCTTTTCTATACCCACTGTACATAAAAACCATGTATACTCTGACATTTGCAATGTGCTCTAAACATGATGAATGCCTGCAAATTCCATATACCATTTATACTATTGATACTATTTATTTAAGATCGTTAGGCGTGTTTAACCTTTTATAAGAGCTCCAACTTGTCTTGTGAGTGCTTTTTAGAAGGTGTGAGGGGGCTATTAAGACTATTGATTGGAGACCATTAAGCATGTTTACCTTTTATGATGAAAGGTGCAACTTGTCTGCTAAGTTTTCTTTTCAGAAGGTAAGAGAAAGCAGAGTACCAGAGAAAAAGCAAATACATCACGTATAAAGAAATTTCTGTCATGCATTGTGTGTGTGTCAGGGTTACCAACCCTCCAACAACTTTGTTTCTAACTAACAATTCAAGAAAAATTTGACAGACCACATTTTTTACTGACAACTTCAAATTTGAGAGAAGCTCTCATTATAAGCTAAGAAAACCAATATTTCAACACAATAAACACTATGTACACATTGTCATTAACCACAACCAGCAACCTACCTGACTTTACAAATAAAAAGTCAATGTAACAATGCAAGACTAGAATAATGAAAGACCGTCCTGTGGCACCCCTGGATACAGCAGGAAAACAAGTTCTGTGCCATATATAGACCGCTAGGGTAAACAATGGGCTTAAACAGATTTTGACAACCGGTGATAGGGGCTTTTACCGAAGATTAATCTGTGCCTAGTCATTGTATACACTGCACATACAGGGCTCAGCATAAATGAGCACACCCCTTTTAAAAAGTATGATTTTAATCCATACTCAATCTCAATGAACACAAGAACAATTTCCCACATTTTGACAAAACTGAGTTTTCTAGAACATTTGTTTAGCTCATTACATGAAAGTAAGGTTAATAATATACCCGTATATACTCAAGTATACTCAAGTAAAGGCCGACCTGAGTATAAACCTAATTTTACCACAAAAAACTGGGAAAATGTATTGACTCGAGTATAAGTCAAAGATGAGAAATGCAGCAGCTACTGGGTAAACAAAGCCCATTTGCAGCCTCAGTGTGCCCATCTGCAGCCTCACTGTGCCCATTTGCAGCCTCACTGTGCCCATCTGCAGCAGTACCTTTGATAACTAAAACAGCGGGTGTCTCCCGATGTGTCATGCAATCTGTTCGGTGGCTGTCCATTATAACAAAGCCCCGCCTCCTCCTCGTCTGTGATAGACGGAACACTGATATATTTTCCCAGCATTGTATCAGTGTTCCGGCTATCATGAACGAGGAGGAGGCAGGGCTTTGTTACAAAGGATGGCCACCGAACAGACTGCATGACACAGCGGGAGACACCCACTGTTTTAGTTATCAAAGGTACAGCTACAGATGGGCACAATGAGGCTGCACCCTCATTCGAGACCCTCACTTGAGTATAAGTGGGGGGGGGGGGGGTTCAGCCTAAAAAATGTGCTGAAAAACTCGGCTTTTACTTGTGTATATACGGTAACTTAGAACACAAAATATTCAGTTTTACTCACGTTAAGTTGATGCAAAAATGAATACACCCCACAACAAAAATCACTACTTCTAGTATTTTGTATGACCTCCATGATTTTTAAGGACCGCACCGAGTCTTCTAGGCATGGAATGAACAAGTTGGCGACATATTGCAACATCTATCTTTTTCCATTCTTCAAGAACGACCTCTTTTAGAGCCTGGATGCTGGATGGAGATCCATGCTGAACTTGTCTCTTCAGAATTCCCCATAGGTGTTCCATTGGGTTCAGATCAGGAGACATACTTGGCCACTGAATCACTTTCACCCTGTTCTTCTTCAGAAATGCAACAGCAGCCTTATGCCACGTACACACAATCGGACTTTACGGCATACTTGGTCTGGCGTACTGGATTTCGTTGGACAATTCGATCGTGTGTGGGCTCCAGTGGACTTTGTTTTCTCAAAAGTTTGACGGACTTAGATTTGAAACATGTTTCAAATCTGTCCGACGGACTCGAGTCCGGTCGAAAAGTCCGCTCGTCTGTATGCTAGTCCGATGGACAAAAAAACAACGCTAGGGCAGCTATTGGCTACGGTCGTACGTCATCAAGTACGAATCCGTCGGACTTTGGTTGATTGTGTGTAGGCAAGTCTGTTCATTTGGAAAGTCCGTTGTAAAGTCCGTCGAAAAGTACGCCGGACAAAGTCTGCCGTAAAGTCCGATAGTGTGTACGCGGCATTAGATGTTTATTTTGGATCATTGTCATGTTGGAAAAGTGCACGACGACCATGGGCACATAGTTATGGTAGCATCTTCTCTATCACTATAGAGCAGTACATCTGTGAATTCATGATACCATCAATTAAATGCAGCTCTTCAACACTAGCAGCACTCATGCAGCCCCACAGAAGGACACTGCCACCACATTTTACTGTAGGAACCATGCATTTTTCTTTGTACTCCTCACCTTTGCGACGCCATACAGCTTTGAAACCATCAGTTCCAAAAACATTTATCTTAGTCTCATCATTCCAGAGCACAGAGTCCCAGTATGGGCCCTGGCAAATTTCTAGGTGGGCTTTTTTGCGCATGGGCTTTGGGAGAGACTTCCTTCATGGACGACACCCATGCATGACATTTCTTTGCAGTGTACACCGTATTCTGTCATGGGAAACAATCACCCCAGTTTGGCTTTCTACTTCTTTTGCTAACTGCAGTGAACTTGCATGGCAATTTTCTTCAACCCTTCTCATCAGAAGACGCTCTTGTTGAGGCGGTAACTTCCATGGACAGTCTGGACCTCTCTGTGAGATGGTTGCAGTTCCACCATTGTTAATTGTTGTATCACTTTTGCTACAGTCTGCTGACTGATAATTAAAGCTTTTCTGATATTCTTGTTACCTTCACCTTTTTTGTGTAAAGAAATTATTTTCTCAGGCCGTGTGACATTTCTCTTCCATGTGGAGCCATTGCTGACAACATAAAGTGGGAAGGTGTTTGTTCTTTGTTAAGTAATGCCCTTTTATAATCATGAATAATTAAACTCACCTGTAGTTGAATTCTTGCTAATTAGGATTTTGTTGTCTAAAATTTAGCTTTGCTCCTAAAGCCTGGTACACACGATCAGATTGTTGGCCAACAAAGCATCAGACTTTTGTCTGAAGGGCATGTGCCAGGAACTTGTCTTGCATACAAACGGTACACAATTGTCAGCCAACAAACACGAACGTAGTGACATACTACGAGGAATTTCAGCTCTTGAGAGACACCCTTTGGGCACCTTCTGCTAATGTCTTGTTTGGTGTGCATTGATTCTGAGCATGCATGTCTGTACTTTAAATTTTTGTGAGATGGACTTGTGTACAGATGATAGGAAAATCTGACAACAGACCATTGTCCGCCAAAAATGTACTAGCCTGCCATCCAACATTGGTTGGTGGAAAGTTGGACAAAAATTGTCTGATGGAGCATACTAATGGTCGGATTTTAGGCCAACAGTTTGTTATCACACAATTTCCTGCCGAAAATCCGATCGTGTGTACAAGGCTTAAGACTTTCATTGCGGTGTATTCATTTTTGCAACATGGTCTTGAATGAATTTGTTAGGAAAAATAATTTTTTGTGTGTGCAAATTACCAAATTGTGGTTGCAATCAAAATCAATGCCTCGCATTTGTGGGAGTATTTTGTGGTATAGTGTCCCATAGAAAATGTTGACTCTGAAAGAAAAGTAAAGGTTTTCTGACAAATCTGTTGGGGTGTACTCATTTATGCTGAGCACTACACCATAGTCAATGAGGATGATTTACTAAAGTCACATAGAATGTGAACTTTGCAAAGTGCAGTTGGTCCAGAGCTTAGCAAATAAGAAAACCCAATCACGTGCAAGGAAAATAAAAACAAAAACAACATTTTTGCTTGCATGTGATTGGATGTTGGAAGTCAGCAGAGCTTCTGCTCATTTACTAAGCTCTGGAGCAACTGCTCTATTTGCCTTTAGTAAATCAAACCCCTTGCATCTACAAAATACAGTCTCATGGATAGACCTCTTTAATACAGGGCCTACATAACCGTACACTAGGGTTGCCACCTCTTTCCTTTAAAGCCAAACACATATTAATTACACAGGTTCTGTGATTAAGGTGGTAATTAAACTCACTTGGTGCCTTATCTGCATTAAATTAGCCTCAGAACCTGTGTAATGCATATGTGTTTGGGTTTAAGGGGATGAGGTGGCAACCCTACTGTATGCTCATGGAGAGCCATGCATACCTACACTGGGATGCACAGGTGTTCCGATGCAATGGCTGCACGGACACAGTCGCTGCTTCAAATTTGCTTCAAACACATCCTGAATACAATACAACATATAGAGTGCAGAAACCAGGATGATACCCCCTGTTAACATCAGATTTTGCCCTTACATCATGAAACCCCATTAGGGTGCCCAGAGTTACCCCCCTTACATCAGGGTTCCCAGAATCACCCCCTACCCGGGGTCCCCAGAGTCACACCCCTTACATCAGGGCCCCTAGAAACCCCGCACCCTACATAAGGCTCCCCAGAGTTTCCCTAGCTACATTACGGTCCAAAGAGCCCTACCTTTTCATTAGGGTCCCCCTTCCTCCTTACATCAGTGTCCGAAGAACACCTTCTTATTTCAGTGTCCCCAGAGTCCCCCACTTGCACCAGGGTCCCCAAAGTTTCCCTCCCTTACATCAGGGTCCCCAGAGCCACCCCCTTACATCAGAGTCCCCAGAGCATCCCCCACCCTACATAAAGGTCCCCAGAGTTTCCCTAGCTACATTGGGATTCCCAGAGCCCTTTTCTTTACATCAAGGTCCCCCTTCCTCCCTACATCAGTGTCCCAAGAGCCCCTTCTTACATCAGTGTCCCCAGAGTCCCCCACTTGCATCAGGGTCCCCAAAGTCTCCCTCCCATACATCAGGGCCCCCAGAACCACCCCTTTTACATCAGAGTCCCCAGAGCCCCCACCCCCACCCTACATAAGAATCCCCAGAGTTTTCCTAGCTACATTAGGATTCCCAGAGCCCTTCCTTTACATTAGGGTCCCCCTTCCTCCCTACATCAATGTCACAAGAGTCCCCCACTTGCATCAGGGTCTCCTAAGTTTCCCTCCCTTACTCAGGGTCCCCAAAGCCCCTCCTTACATCAGGGTCCCCAGAGACACCCCCCTTACATCAGGGTCCCCAGAGCCCCCCCACCCACCAATTCGCATACATGTGAACCCAACCTAATATATTTTAACTTACCAATCCTTAAAGTGGAACTTTACCTAGAAAAAAAGGCTGAGGAGACATGCTACGTCTCTTCTACTTTAAAGTTATTTACCTGCCGGCGCATGTGCAGCTCAGTGCAAGAATTTTGACTATGCCAGGATGACTGAATGTGCATACATGTGCGGGACTGATGTAATCTCGGCCCGGCTAATAGAATAGACTGGAGATCGATAACCAGAAGCTGCCGGCCTGAAGCTGTCAGTGGCTGGCATGGAGCTCCTGAACACCACACCACTGGAGAACAGGTTAGTATAGTTCCACTTTAAATGTGATGGCTGCATTTTTTAAGGTTTTTTTTCTCGCCATTTTTTCAACTATTAATTTGACTAGTTTAAAAGAAAAAATGGGAAAATGGACTTTATAGGCACACGCATAGAATTGATAAAAATAAATAAAAGTTTTTAATTGGATAGAGTTATATATATTTAAAAAAAAAAGAAAACATTATAATATTCTATGACCCCAAAGACTCAAATAACGCCTCCAAATTATATATTCTAATCCAGATCAGTGCAATATTAAAGATACCCAGTAGCAGCATCCAATAGGAATAAGGTGCGTGGAGTGGTCTGTATGAGGTCACACAGAAGATTCGCTCTACATGTTTCGCGCACATTTGCTCTTCTTCAGGAGTTTGCAGATCTAGTGGATATGTAGAAGAACATCGAATAAGTATTTCATAATATCCAATACATAAAACAAGAACAGTATAAGCAACGAAATAGTCATTTTGATAAAGTCCAGCGGAGAAAAAGCTCAAGCCCGATGACCACTAGGGGGCAGGAAACAGAACACTCCCATGGGGGCACATTCATATATATATATATATATATATATATATATATATATATATATATATATATATATATATATATATATATATATATATATATAAAAAAGATCTAATGTACAAATAAGCTAAAGAGTGTGTATATGGCAAATCAGGTATAACATGTTGTATTACACAAAAGTAAATACTTACATAATAAGAAGGTTTCTAGATAATACAGCATAGAAACTGTGTGGTAAATGTTGATCAAACAAATTGTCCCAAGTATTCAAGTAACGCGATCTATAAATAATAAAGAAAAATGCAATAGCAAAAACTGTGTATATATATATGCCAGACAAGGCCATAAAATCAGTATGTATAGACAGAACACGGTCAGGCATAACATTTAGCCCATAGCCGGCCGTGCGCTGTAAGCACACATATAGATGCTAGTATATGAAAAATATAGCAGAAGGAGGGCTTACCGGATGGCTAAAACAGGCCTATATCCAACACTATAGACAGCTGCTAACCATACTGTCAAGGAAATGTAGTAAAGAGCACACACTTTTGATAGAAGGTAGTCTCAAAGGTGTGCCACATGGTTAAAGAGATAAGGTATAATGTCATTAATAGGTACCATCATCCTAGACATGAATAAAGCAAAATGGGGTTGAAAGAGAAAGGAAAGCAAGGACCTCTCCAATTAGGTCCTACCTCTTTCGGGAGAATTGGGACTATTACGGTACCAAAGGAATGTAAACAGACTTTTATTAAAAAATAATAATTGGTTTATTTAAAGATAACATTAAAAAGTCCTACACAGGACACATCATATACATCATCATAGATTAACATAAACAAAAAGTGATTGTTACAGCAATGTTGACACTTAGTTAGTAAGACTAATGCCCAAACAGATGCATGGAAGCAGGTTATATAATAATACTTGCAGACGTGACCTCTACAGTTTCGCGGTCACAGCCGCTTCTTCAGGAGGCGTCTGATAGTATATAATCTACAAAAATGGAAAAACAATACAGTATCAACACAATAAACGGGAATATATACAGATATCATGGGAAGCACAAAATTGATATTGGAGAAGATAATTTAAATTTGAAAGTTGCACTCACCAACCTATAACCACAAGGGTTTTGGAGCGATACTGTGAGACGCTCTCAAGAGGCGTTCCCCGGGGGGCGAGCGAGGGAGGTAATTTAGTGTGATACTATTGTAAAGAAATGCAATACATGAGGATTTATAATTTATAAACTGCGTGTTTATTTATCCTTTTATATCACATTTTATTGTATTTAATGTTTGCTAATATCTTGTATTTCTTTCCTCATTCCCTAATTACCATGATTGTAATATGCTGTGAATGTCCCATTTGTCCTCATGCAGGCTGGATTTTTATGTAATTATTATTTTAGGTCCTTCATACATATTTGCCCTTCACTAACCTCCCCAGCATGGTGTCTCCTGCCCTATATTCACCTCATGTAGTCACTTAACAATGTATTTTATCAGCTCCATAGTAGTGCTTTACCCCAAACACCCCCTAAAATGTTTGGAAATGTTATTTTTGTTTTAAATTCAGGCAGAGTGGCAGAGGCTTTTTTTTGTGGTGTCCCCAAATAATTTTTAGTAACCCTCCCTCCCCCAACTGCTAAGTCAGCTGATCCCAATTCTCTATCTATCCTCAATCATCTATCTGCTGACTTTGCCAAACCCATACACACTATACCCACCTCTTTACTGGTCAGATTTATGGATGAATTCTCCAAAGCATGTAGTGCAAGGGCCTGCCTGTATACTTTCAAATGGTACTGTTTAAAGTTTTTGTATCCTATTATTATCTTGACAGGTAATAGCAGAATGTCCAAATGTCCTCAAATGTGTACAGTGTGTATTTATATCTTTGTATTATGACACTTCTTACCTGTCCAGTGGTCTGCCAATAGTGTAACGGAGGGGATGTTCCAAGTAATACCCATTATTTAGGCATTCATCTCTCAATGAAGTGAAGAGGGTTACCTGTCCAAGATTTCCACACACCCCCTATAATGTTAGAAATGGCCCATGAGAGGGGGGGAGGGGGAATATGATAGGTGTACCTTATACTTTGGCCTTGTTAAATTCCCCTTAATAAATGCTATCTGGAGGTTGCCCCATAATGTTTGTGTCTAATCTGCGTGCCATGTTTCTGTAAAAAATTGTAATGTTTATTATTTTTTCCTCAACAGTTTCCTTCCACGCCACAGGAATGGCAGACTGTGGCCTACCACTTTGCCCAGCGGTGGGACTTTCCTAACTGCGGAGGGGCAATTGATGGGAAACACATCGTCCCACCACCCAACTCGGGGTCGTACTATTATAATTACAAGGGGTTCAATAGTATAGTGATGTTGGCGGTGGTGTCGGCTAATTGCGACTTCTTGTATGTGGACGTGGGGAAGAATGGCCGGATGTCCGATGGTGGAGTCATCGCCCAGACGGAGTTCTACAGGCGTCTCCAGAATGGCAGCTTGGACTTGCCAGCTCCAGAGGACAATGTTGAAGGACTCCCATTTGTGTTCGTTGCTGATGAAGCGTTTGCGCTGGGGGACCACCTGATGCGGCCATTCCCAATGAGTACCCTCACCCCGGAACAGAGGGTTTTTAATTACCGGCTGGCCAGACCCCGAAGAGTGGTGGAGAACACATTTGGAATCCTGGCCAGCCGGTTCCGCCTATTTATGACACCCATCCATATGGCGGAGTATAAACTGAACCATATAATACTTGCGTGCTGTGTTCTCCATAACTTTTTAAGGAAACATTCGGCCAACTATGCTGGCTCAGTTGGGCCTGAGGCCGGAATCATACATCAAACCACACTGACGGCGCTTGAAAGTGGCCGTCCTGGCTTGCCCTCCCTGAGTGCCCGTGATGTCCGGTTACGCTACCTGGAGTTCTTTGCGGGTAGGGGGCTATCAATATGCCAGACAATCTGTGAAGCCTTTTTATAATAAAAAAAAACAAAAAAATTCTTTGTGGACATTTACTGCTTGTGTTTGTTTTAGCTGACCCTGACAGAAATGTTTTGAGTGCAGAAAATGGCGTGATTGTGTAACCTTATACAAAAAAAACACATTTCACTACAAGTGCACTTGCAACTGCACTGAAACTGCACTTGTAGTGCAAAGTGGATTTCCCCTTAGGAAATAACCCCCATTTTCTCATAAAACAACAATTACATCACCCCAAAAGTGTTGTAGCGTTGAGACAATAATCCACACATTCTTGATTAACAATCTTTTTAATACCTGCACAATCACATGTGCATTTACCAAAGGTTTTTCAAACAAACCAACATGTTTGTCGTATAACAATTTTTGTGGTGGCATTATCCAAAATCAAAATAAAATAAATATATGTGCATGCGCTAAAGGCTATAAATACGTGAACAAAGAATATAATAAATCTATACAATATTGAAAATTACAAACAGTGTCAAACGCCTGTGAAGAAAGTGACTAAAATCCACAATTGAATATATGAATAAATGGTAACATGCAACATGCAAAAATAAAAAAAAAAATGTGAGAGAGAAAAGAAAAAAATCCTTTAAATAATTAACAAAAATATATAAGTGCTACTTGATAAATAAAGTGTCCGAAACCAATTCATACAAATGAATATATCTCAGTCCAAACCATTCACAAGAGTATATAAATCAAAGTGCACAATAGTGTCCAAACAACCACAGGATTCATCTGTATTGCATACTTTGGATAGGATGGTGCACTGACGCACCCAAGCATTGTGAGTACCCTCCTGGAGGGATTGTTTTTATGGCTTTCCAAATAAATTCCTGGCGGTATTATGCTATGAGTCTCAATTCTTTCATATATGTCACCATTTGAGCGTGGTACAGACCATCACCAGCAGACCCTGTATGAGCCCTGGAGTGGCTCTAATGCGTGTTTTGACACTGTTTAGCCACTGTGTCACACGCTCTAAGGTGAGCACATTATCCATTGGGGGTCACTGGAGAGCACTACAGCATGCCATAACGTGCACATCTCTTAAGAAGAGCATGAGGAATATTTAGCACTTTTTCATAAATACAAGCATGAGGAATGCCTGCTATTTGTTTGGACACTATTGTGCACTTTGATTTATATACTCTTGTGAATGGTTTGGACTGAGATATATTCATTTGTATGAATTGGTTTCGGACACTTTATTTATCAAGTAGCACTTATATATTTTTGTTAATTATTTAAAGGATTTTTTTCTTTTCTCTCTCACATTTTTTTTTTTTTTTGCATGTTGCATGTTACCATTTATTCATATATTCAATTGTGGATTTTAGTCACTTTCTTCACAGGCGTTTGACACTGTTTGTAATTTTCAATATTGTATAGATTTATTATATTCTTTGTTCACGTATTTATAGCCTTTAGTGCATGCACATATATTTATTTTATTTTGACATATACACGATATGGAACGTGGTTAGTGTGTGCAGCTGAATTAGGTTCATTGATTCACATTGGAGGCATTAACCCATTTGTGGCTCACAAGATTTTAGCACTATTATCCAAAATCAAAATGTCCATTTTATAGAAAACAGGCCTGTGTAAAACCAACAAGAAAAGACACAAATCTTGAACTTACAAATGTCACATTTGGTCGAATTTGAAGGCAATATCAGACATGAGTATTTAGGAACTGTGTTTGATATTGCGTTCAGATGGGGGGAAATCACCCCTGGAAAAGCCAAATTTGGAAGATGCACACAAATTTCCCAATGTCAACATGTGCTAGCTGCCATCACGGGGGATCGAGGGACGTGTTTTGGGGGAGAAACCCCTTCCTCACCGCTACTTTATTATTGAGGAAGGGGTTGCACCCCCAAAACGCGTCCATTGATCTCCCGTGATGGCAGATAGCACATGTTGACATTGGGAAATTTGTGTGCATCTTCCAAATTTGGCTTTGGGAAAAATCACAAAAACATTTAGCACATTGTAGCACACAAAAGAAGAAAGTGATTTGGAGGGGTTTTAAACTCGCCCCAAAACATCAATGATGTTTTTATATTTTGGAATAACATCATTGATGTTTTGCTTGATGATTTCCAATTGTAAATTACACCCCATGATCGCCCCGATCAGGATCTGGGCACTTTCGGATGTGAAAGGATCTGGATCCACAACATCACGATCACCTAAAAAGAGAGGAACCCCAAAATAAATTTGGTTTAAAAAAAATGCCGCCATCCATCTCTTATCTGAGCCTGTGGTCGCAGACACTCACCTGTTGTGGTGACTAGTTCCACCACGTCTTCATCCTCCTGCTCAGCTTGTGGGGGGGATTTCCCCTTCTTCCAGAGGGGGGGGGGGGGGGGGGGGCTCTGGTCTCCTCAGATGAGGGGTGTCCTCCGAGTCTTTTATCCCCTATGTCAAACAAAAATGGTATACTTAGCACACAGATATTTGATGGCAGAACTAGAAATAGGAAACATTGCTTGGAAGTGGGGTACAATTGTCAATTTTAGCAGAGTTCCAAGATGTAGCTTTTTTAGTGTCCTTTGTCAAGCTGCAATACTTTACCTGTTTTGTACAAGTTTCACAGATGGAGACCCCCCTATAGTATACACTGGAGCACCTGTGTGGCCCCCCTAATAAAAATGGTGTTCTTTTGTCCCACACTAGTGCTCCAGGGTCCAGATGTGAAAACAGCTGCTCAGTGTCCTCTCCTTACACAGAATCTAGTTTGCATTTCATTCTAGTAACAAAGCCATCTACACAACCCAATTCTTTGAAGACAAGTATAGGGCGTCAAAATGGTGGCCAAATGCATATGGGCTAAACAATGGTATTTTATAGCTGGAACGAAAAATGTTTGATCCGAACGAATAATGTGCCCATGAACATGAAAGTTGCCATTTTAAACTGTACAACAGTTCCTAAAAGCACATGGAGCAGCACGAACGTAATAAACACAAAAAGAATAGGAACACAGCACAGCTACTTACTTTTTTGCAGCACTCTCCGGATCTTTCTGTACTGCTCATGTTCTCTTAATTTGAGGTCCAACCACCGCTTCCTGAGCTGATCTTTCTATCGTCGTACCCCGAAATTCCGGTGCAGACTCCTGACCACTTTCGCCATGATCTTGGCCTTTCGGACATTGGGGTTGGGGTAAGGCCCATACTTTCCATCATAGTCGGCCTTCTTCAGGATGTCCACCATCTCCAACATCTCCCCAAAGGACATATTTGAGTCCTTAAATCTCCTTCTGGATCGTGACGTTTCAGGCTCCGGCCTTTCCTCCTCCTCCTCGTTGCTACAATTAGCACGCACCTGCTGTCTATCCGCCATGTGCTCTTCCCCCACTGCGCCGAACGAAAAGGGGCGGGGAATAGACGAGAAAGAACATCAGGGGCGGGCGGAGTTATACGCATGCGCAGTGTGTGTATAAAGCGTAACACACGTGCGTATTACGTACGATCTGTGAGCGGAGGAAGGAGCATCGGAGACGCCGATCGTGATAACGAAGGTAAGATCTAAACTTGCGCCTATACTGCTTCGAAATGGAAGCCTGTATTGTAACAAGATTAGGGGAGTTTTGCCTGACATTAGGGTTTGTCTTGTGTTGTGTCCTGCAGAGTAAATGGATGGATTCAACGACCACAATTTCCTGCCCCTGTTCATAGACAAGTACAGGGAGCTGCCCTGTCTGTGGCAAGTGAGACACCCCCATTATAATCACAAACAGAAGAGGCAGGCAGCGCTGAAGAAACTGCTGGAGTTGGTGACGCCGGTGGTCCCCACAGCAACCATCCCTTATTTAAAAGCCAAAATTGGTGGCCTGAGGAGCACTTATCTCAGGGAGCGCAAGAAGGTCACAGATTCCCAGAGATCCGGAGCTGCAGCAGATGACGTTTATGTCCCCAGGCTGTGGTACTACGAGAGACTGCGATTTCTGTCAGACCACACTGAAGTCAGGGAATCCCTCTCCACTCTTCCTTCCACTCTTCCTTCCACCCCAGCTGAGGCTTCCGATGTCCAACCTGGGCCTTCCAGCCAGGAAGAAGTGGAGGAGCCCAGCTGGAGTCAGGTATAGCATTCTTCTACAGATTTCTGGTCAATAAATAAATGATGTTTACTAGATGTTATTATTGATCACTAATTGCTGATTAAAAAAAGTGTTTTACATATCAATAGACAGTAGTGGGCACCCAAAATTGGGACAAGAATGAAAAATGCTGGGCTCAGAAGGATAGTCTGTTATATTTGTTAACATTCAATTTGCAGCAGTCAGGAGGTGAAAATTGTGTGATTGATTGAAAAAATACTAAAACTATGTCCCTTTTTCATACACAGGAAGACCTCAGCCAGGAGGAGGTTGTGGAATGTGGCAGTCAGGAGGAGGCGGGGATTAGTGGCAGCCAGGAGGAGGCGGGGCTAAGTGTCAGCCAGGAGAAGCCTGGGACCAGTCGCAGCCTGACTGAGTCTCAGGTCCCTCCCCTCCGCCTGCCATATAAACGAGCCAGGAAGGCCACTCCGAGTCCCATGCAGGATTCAGCGTTTAGGGTGATCCAGGAGGCTTCGGCGTCCCTCAGAGCCTTACCAACTCCTGAAGAGGCCTTTGCCTGCATGGCTGCCACCAAATTCCAGGGCATGTAGGAGGGTCAACGCAAGCTCTGTGAGGACCTGCTTTATAAAGTCCTACGTAAGGGGGTGAGTGGGAAACTAACACCCAAGACCGACGTGGTTGAGTTGGACCATCCTCCTCCTCCTCCTCCTCCTGCTGCCACAACTCCACCACCACAGCCACCACGTGGAAGGAGGCGTGGAAAGAAGACCAGAGAGTGATGACCCTGGGTTCAGTCTGGTCTGACAGAAGATGCAGTCTCTCGTATGACCACAGCCTGGGGACACAGATGTCATCTGCTGCTTTCCGGATCTCTGGGACTTCTGGACCAGACTGCCCTCCTTTAGATAAGGACTCCTTAGGCCACCAATTCTGCTTAAAAAAAGTTGATGTCTGCCCTGGGGGTCCAAGGCTTCGCCCACTTCTGCAGTTTCTCCAGCGTTGCCTCCCTCTTTGTATAGTTGTGAGCCCTTAATAACATTTTTTAGATAAATTATACTCTCCTGTGTGTGTTTTCATCCAAAAAGGACAATGTAAAAAACAGCAAGAAGCGCCAATCTAAGTGCAGTATCATGAAACTTTAATGAGATAGATTATCAGATCTTTAATTTCAGTGACTTTTTTTTATATATATATATATATATACACACACATACAATTTTTCTATATATATATATATATATAATTTTATTGACTATCACACCCTGGATGTTTTTTCACATTTACTTTGGACTCTTTATATGCATGTTTGTATGTTCTAGCGCCATTTATCCTTTTTTGTATCCAAAAAGGACAGTTTGTTGGTGAGGATTCAGGTACATTTCTAACATAAAATGTGAAATTAACAAGGGACAACAACACCAAACAATCTCCTACAGATTAAATAGAACAACATATCAATGGTGTTGTGGGAACTTGTCACAAAAAACACACACAAACATTTTCGGGAGTACAAATCAAAATCGCAAAAAAAATAAAAATAAAATACAAACACAAAAAAAGAATCTACAATAAAGCCAAAAAATATATAAAAAATATACAAAAATATGTTGTCAGATGTGAGAAATCAAAATATATTGAGGGAATCACGATAAATAGTAACGAAATAAGTTTGTGAGAAGTGTGTGTGAATATGAGCAGCAAAAATACTTAATTCTTGCCACTTTATAAAGAAGAAGAGAGTGCGCTGTATTAAACCATTTTGAACATTGCAGCGTGATGAAAGTGCTGTATCCATTGCGAACGCTAAGTTTACCAGAACGAGCTATTCCGTCTTGGAATTTCTTCTGAGCATGCGTGGCACTTTGTGCGTCGGAACAGGCCACACACGGTCGGAATTGACGCGATCGGATTTTGTTGTCGGAAAATTTTATCTCCTGCTCTCCAACTTTGTGTGTCGGAAGATCTGATGGAAAATGTCCGATGGAGCCCACACATGGTCGGAATTTCTGACAACACGCTCCGATCGGACATTTTCCATCGGAAAATCCGACCGTGTGTACGGGGCATATCGCAGCAATATGAGCCAACAAGTGTCACTGTTAGTAGAACCAGTGAGCAGCACTGTCCAACGATCGAGAAAGAGGGTCTATGGCTCAAATAATCAATACCTAATAATAAAACAAAAGGAAAGGGGAGAAAAGCAGGAAGGCAATGTAATATTGCTAGAAAAATAATACGTGTAAGCAAAGTTGAATGGATGCCAATAAGGTAGCCATGAATAGCCTGCAAACCTTACCTTTAGTGGACAGTGCAAGTAAAAAATGGTAAAGAGACAGAGCCGTGTGTACTTTTGTGGAGAGAGAGTGTGGCCTAACTAATCAGCCTGAAGGCAGCCCTATATGAATGTGTTCCAGGCAGAAATAGGTCACCTCAAACCGGAAGTAACAATGTCCGGCCTGGCTACGGGCTGTCCGCATGCGCCGCGAGACGCCGCAGACGCAGCGGCAAGCGGCAATGAAGTAGCAGCAGAGGCGGAGCTGGAGGGAGGCGAAGGCCACCCCATGACCCCCGACCAGAAATGCGTCACTCCAAACTGGCAGTGACGATGGCCGGGGAAACCACAAGCCACCGCGCATGCGCCAGATGACACCGCTGACGCGGTAAAAAGCGGCCAATGACACGATGACAGGGGCGGACCAAAAGGAAGGCAAGGCCAACCAGCAGCCCCACCAATCGCCGCGCACCTGGTCAACGAAAATGACAGGGTGAGCGGCGCTGTGTGGCCACACAGGAAAGGGCAAAGGGTCTCCATGATCCCCCAGGGTCATGAGGACAAGCATAAACCAACTGGGCAGAAAGAAAATGACATCAATATACAAAACATAGTAAAAAATATTAAAGATGTAACAAAGACATCTTTTACAAACATATGTAAATGAAAATGAAAAATGTAACAAAAATCCACAACCCTAAAAAGCAGTTTAGAGCTTATTGTACATTAACCTAGATCAGGTATAGAAGTCTCTCAATTTGTAGGTTTTCAGAAAGAAAGAAATAAACCAATGCTTCAAGTGTAAAGCAGATATTAACCTGCATGTAAAGGGCAACAGACTCCAGTTAAAGATAAAAGTACCAAATAGATTATTTATTGATCTAATAGACAGTAGTCTTAATAAAAAACTTTGGTACCAAAAATGGAGCCAACAGGCGAGGCCGCAATACATAATACATAAACCAAGAAAGAGCAAATTTGACACAGCGACAGTCTGAAGAAAAGGCTTGTAAGATTGCGTTTTGTTTAATCCAGGGGGGTAGGTGGCGTTTAGTCGTTCAATCCAGAGGGTTTCTTTCTGGAGAATGAGTTTATCCAACTCTCCCCCTCTTGGACTTTTGGGGACGACGGCCAAGACAAAAAATGAGACAGAGGATGTGTCAAATTTATGATAAAGATCAAGATGTCGACTGATATGGGTAAGCATTTTGCCGTTGCCTGAGGAATACACATGATCATTTATTCTCTGTCTCAGTTGTCTGGCGGTCTTGATCTTTATCATAAATTTGACACATCCTCTGTCTTATTTTGGAACAGAAACCCACAAGACGGAGAGGTTGCAAAGGGGGAAGCAAAAAGAAAAAGAGAAAATTAGGTGAGGGAATTTACAACCTAACAGACATAGGGGGTTGTTTATGAAAGGCAACTTTGCACTACAAGTGCAAACTACAAGTGCAAAGTGCACTTGAAATTGCACTGAAAGTGCACTTGGAAGTGCAGTCGCTGTAGATCCGAGAGGGACATGCAAGGAAAATAAAAAACAGCATTTTAGCTTGCATATGATTGGAGAATAAAATCAGCAGAGCTTCCCATCAATTTTGATCTACCCCTCAGATTTACAGCGACTGCACTTCCAAGTGCACTTTCAGTGCAATTTCAAGTGCACTTTGCACTTGTAGTGCAAAGTGGATTTGCCTTTCGTTAATAACTCCCATCGTTTTTATGCAAGAAGAATTATTAGTATTGGATAAGGGAATCAAATATGCACCAAGTAAATTTTTTAATCAATTTGAAGCTTTCATAGACCTACAGAAGTTTGTGAGGAAATTACATTTGAAAAAACATTTCATTGAAAAAGAAGAAATAATTAAACAACAAAATATTACTGAACATACACATAGTCAGTTGAAAAGTAGATCTACGTTTAACTCAAAATCCAATTCCAAACAGTACATAGAAGTTTTTGGTAGAGAAAGAAATTAAGAATATTAAATTAAATTAAGAATATTAAACCAAAACAAATCAATAAAATAAATAGAGTATGGTAGGGTATTTAAAAAATTAGAGAAACGCAAGGACATGGTGGTGAGGCCTGCAGATAAGGGGGGGTCTTGTTATTATAACTAAACAAGAAAACAAGATTACATGCAGGAATTAGATAGATTGGTCAATGATACAACCACTTACCTACCACTAAGAAAAAAACGGTACATGTGGATGACTCGGTACTAAAAATATAGACGTAGAGTCACTTTATACTAATATAAAACAAACTGATGCACTAGCAGCAGTTGCTTTGGCATTAAAAAAACAGTCAGATCTAAAGTTAAAACAGAGAAGGTTTACATTGGAAGGTCTTAGGATGGCCGTGGGAAATAACTTCTTTTGGCACAAACACAAATATTTCAAGCAAATAAAGGGGGTGGGTATGGGAAACAAATACTTATGGTTTAAGTTGTGACAGTTTGCACTTTATGATATTTGTCACTTTATTGTCACGTTGCACAAGCTCCTGAAGAAGCGCAAATGTGTGTGTTACATGTAGAGCGAATCTTCTGTGTGACCTCATATATTGTGACCAAACCACTCCACACACCTTATTCCTACTGGATGCTGCTACTGGTTATCTTTAATATTGCACTGATTTGGATTCGAATATATCATTTGGAGGTGTTATTTGAGTCTTTGTGGTCATAGAATATTATAATGTTTTCTTTTTTAAAAAATATATGTTTGTAAACCATGATTTTAGCTCTATCCAGTTAAAAACTTCAATTTATTTTTATCAATTCTATGCGTGTGCCTATGAAGTCCATTTTCCAATTTTTTCTTTGAAACTACATTAGGACGTTGGCATATTATTATCTGTGTATCCACAGTGTCACCCTGTGAGAATACACGTTAAACCTTAAATTCTTTGTTAAACTATTGGGGTGGAAGCACCCATCAACATTTTTTGGTGATTTTTTACCAATCTATATAATCTACGAATACCCTTAGTGTTTTCCAATATTTTTCAATATAGACTTTGTCGGTACAGCCTGGACCAGCTATATGAATGAAATTCAGACCAATTGTAATGTTAATGCAGGGCAAGAGATAGGGATCAACCAATACATGACCAAAATGAAACGACTGTTGAAGAAGGAATCCAACCTGCATTGGCATGTGGACTTCTTACAACAGTATGTACGCGAAAATATTAGCCGCCTCGGATTGAGGCTACAACTATATCCCTCTTTCCAAAATGTCAGTCATGAACTCAAGACATCCTGGGAAAAGACATTGACACAGTGCAGTATAGAACTTATAAAGTTACTTATTTATTAGTTACTTATTTCCTATTATCAGACTGAATTAGCCAGTCTTGATCAAGACATTATGTCATTACAATCCACCAGTGACAATTTGAAAAACCATGCTCAATTTACGAAGAAATGGCAGTATGTTAAAGACTATATCACTAAAATAAATAGACATTTTTAAAAAACAAAGCAAATTAATGAAGGATAGAATGGCATTTGTGGAGGGCTTTGCCTATCGTTGGCAAACCCTTTTGCAAGTGCGGGGACCTAGGAATAATAAGCACAGAAATCAACGGTTGAGGAATAAATTTGATGTCACTAGAAGGGCGTGGCTTGGCGCGCGGCGAGGATGGTCGCACACTAACTGAGCTCCGCAGCACACACAGCCATCCGCAACCTAAATACCCGACCCAGAGCCACCAGATGCCGGGTAAGAAGCTACACTACACACCTAAATCCCGCCCGAGACGTGGATCGGTGCCTCACTCGGCTTCTACGATTCCGGACATCTTTAAAGCTAAACAGCTCACCGACAGCAAAACGAGATCCAAGATGGCGCCGGCGCACAACGAGGAGGAGTACAGCGAGGACTCCCAGTCGGCTCAGGAGGATTCAGGCAGGGGTAAGCACAGACCGGATCACCCCTTAACGTTCGCTGATATGTCCCTGATAGCAGCTGACATCAAAGCCACTTTCTCTGCTGCCATCACGGACCTTAAGACCAGCATGCTGGTTATTAATGAGAAGATGGCGGCGGCAGAGGCCGCGGGAAGACACAGGGATAAGGCCATAGGCAGACTTGAAAAGGCCTCACTGACACAATCCCAGCACCTAATAAACATGAACAGACATATCGAAGACCTCGACAACCGAGGCAGAAGGTGCAATGTCAGGGTGAGAGGGATACCTGAATCAGTGGAACAGGCCCAAATAGCCCCAGCACTGCAAAGGGTGTTTAACAGTTTATTAGAGAGACCTGAGGACACAGAGATTGACTTTGTCAGAGCTCATAGAGCCCTCAGACCGAAAGGTCCAGACACAGCCCCTCCAAGGGATATAATTTGCTGCCTACAAAGTTTTGTGTTAAAAGACGAAATAATGAGGAAAGCAAGGAGAAATGAGAGAATTGTCTTCAATGGAGCAACGATCATGCTATTTCAAGATTTGTCCCAGATCACTTTACAAAACAGACGCGCTTTGCGCCCTCTGCTGGAGAAAATAAGGGAAAAAGATCTCAGATACTCTTGGCGATTCCCTTTTGCCCTATTGGTCTCCTACAATGGCCACCAACACACTCTACGCACCCCCGCTGACCTCCCAGAGTTCTGCCGCGCTCTAGATTTGGATCAGATCGACCTACCAGAGTGGTACGCTGATTTCCTCCGGACACCTATTGAAAGAAGCCCACCGAGCTCACCTCTCTCTACACCCGACAAGAGACTGTCCAAGAAATCCAAATACAGCAGATCTGGAAACTCCAAAATGGGAACCCCGAGAAGATCCGCAGAGGAAGCCAGATTCCAGGAGGATGAATGAAGTGACGCCTATATCCCAATCTGTTGTCAGTGTTTACTAAAGTTTGCACAGTTATATTGTTCACGGGTGCTTTACAGATACTTCTTGATAACTCTCGTTTACATCTGCTTTGAGCAGACCCAATTTGTTCACCTACCCTTGAACCTCAAGACCCTTGGCACGAATGTGAGGCCCCACAGTTTCACAGCTGCTCTTATTCCGCATGTTCATCTTAAGTCACAATTGAAGTTCAGCTGTTCTCACAGGGCGGAAACATGGTTCTTACAAAGAGGACGATGATACCATTAGTGCACCATTTGGTCTCTTTCTACAAGTCCTTAAAGAACTTTAGCTTTAGTTTTGAATTTTATGTTAGGTCTCAGCCCTAGCCTTATAAGATATCCCACCACCTCACCCCGAATTTTTGACTGATACCTGGGTTGGGTGTACGATGGTTCAGTTTTTTTCTTTTTTTCAGCTAATTTTCTTAAGGCTGTGTGTGACTCAATAGAGTTCTCTCTCAAATCTAATTTTACACATTTACTAATTTAGTTGGTGTGCCCCCGCTTGGTCGTTGACGACTCCCTCTTCCCCCACAAAGTGATCCAGTGACCTGTCTGCAGGTCTCGGGGGTCACTATCATATCCAGTGGGCTCCCCCTCTGGGGCGACAAAAGCGCGCTCTGGTGAGGGACCCCCCAGTACTTTATTTGCTCCTTCAATCTTCTCTTCCCTTTCCTTATTTACTTATCGTTTATCTTTCTCTCTCTTTTCTTTTTTTTTTTTTTTTTTTTTTTTTTTTTGTTCTGGTGCTCAACCTTTTGTTCTATCTTACTCAGACCCATACCAACTGGGACTGAGATTGAGAGTCTGTGGTAATAACAAAGTGTTTAAACCAGGTTTTTGTAGCTGTCTCCTTGCAGATTGTCCTCGAAGCCACCTCCTCCTGACCTGCCGCCATGGCCTACTCATCGCTAGGGAAAAATCCTCTGATCATCTCACACAACGTAAGAGGACTGAATGTCCCTGAGAAACGTACTTCCCTTCTAAGGGAACTCCAAAAAGGTAAGCCGCAAATTGTTTACTTGCAGGAAACTCATTTTAGGACGCATCGTGTCCCTAAACTTACGAATTCCCACTTTACAAGGGCATTCCATGCTACAAATAACGATTCCAGATCCAAGGGAGTATCAATTTTATTAAGCAAAAACACACCTTTTGAACTAACTGAACAACTCTCTGACCCCGAAGGTAGGTTTATTTTTTTAAAGGGATCTCTAGGAGGCACCCCAGTAACTCTGGCGAACGTGTATTTCCCGAATAAGGCCCATGTCACGTTTTGCCAACGAATGGTAAAGGAGCTGCAGGGATTTGCCTCCGGCTGCCTGATCCTCGGAGGGGATTTTAATGTCCCACTTAACCCTCTAGCAGACACGTCCAACGGGAAAACATGTATCACCTACAGAATACTCAAAAAACTAAAGGCAATGCTCCAATCCCTACAGTTGGTTGATACATGGCGCTTTCTCCATCCTGAGGATAGAGATTTTACCTTTTTTTCTATCCCACATGCTAGATATGCGAGACTAGACTACCTATTTATTTCACAGAGAGATCTTCAGTTAGTGGAGGGTGCACACATAGGAAACCAAACGATTTCTGACCATGCACCTATTTCTCTGTCGCTGGATTTATTAAATCCTCCACAGAAACAACCGACATGGAGATTAAATGCATCACTCCTGACGGACCCGTCGTTTCTTCCCACTCTAACTTCCACACTGACTGAGTTTTTCAACTTAAACAACACCCCAGACGCAGACCCTCTTATGATTTGGGAGGCCCACAAATGTACGATTAGGGGTGAGTTGATAAGAATGGGATCCAAACGTAAAAGAGAAAAAGAACTTACTATTAAAAAATTGATCACACAAATCAACACCCTAGAGACCTTGCATAAACAGTCTCTATCTACAACCACAGCCACACAACTACTAGAAGCTAGAAAGACTCTTCAACAAATATTGGATTCTAGAGCTAAAAGAACTCTATTCTTTAGAAAGAAACTATATTACGAGGCAGGAAATAAAACAGGAAAACTTTTAGCAAGAGCGATAAGGGAACACACAACCTCTAATAACATTCCCGGCATCAGAGGGACACAAGGTAAAATTGACATAACAACAGAAGCGATTGCCGATCATTTTCAGAAATATTACACAAAACTTTATAATCTTCCACCACAACACAGGGAACAAAACATGACTGACGATAGAATCCAAATCATAAAAGACTACATACTCAGGAGCGGTCTCCCAGCTCTTCAGGAGTCAGACGCCGTCCTACTAGAGGACCCAATCACACCACTAGAAATTACCCAGGCCATTAAACATTTAAAAAATAGCAAGAGCCCAGGACCGGACGGTTATTCAGCCATTTATTATAAAACTTTCTTGAGCATCCTTAAGAATCCCCTGGCGGCTGCTTTGAACTCTCTGTCCTCGCCTAGAGAGGTGACCCCAGATTTTCTCTCGGCCCACATTACAGTGATACCGAAACCAGGAAAAGACCCATTAGAATGCCCAAGTTATAGACCCATTTCCCTGCTAAACCTGGATGTTAAGCTATTCGCCAAAATACTCGCAACGAGACTGAGCCCACTATTGCCAGAGCTGATTGATTTGGATCAGGTGGGTTTCGTCCCTGGAAGAGACGCAAAAGACAATGTCACTAAAGCGCTCCTTCTTATACATGCAGCAAAAGCGAGGGATATCGAGGGCCTTCTCCTGTCCACGGATGCGGAGAAGGCCTTCGATAGAGTAGCGTGGGACTTCATGAAGGCAGTGTGCCAACATGTGGGACTGGGTACGCACATGCTCTCCTGGATATCAGCTTTATACCAAAACCCTAAAGCACAATTAAAGATTAATGGTACCCTCTCTAAACCTGTACACATTACGAATGGGACTAGACAGGGGTGCCCGCTGTCACCCCTGCTATTCATACTAACCCTGGAACCATTCATAAGAACGATTAAACAAAATACCGCAATAGCTGGATTCCGGATTGGGGACAGGGAGTTCAAGGTGGCAGCTTATGCGGATGACCTTTTATTTTTTCTCACGAACCCCACTGTCTCCATACCTAACTTACTTAAAGAATTTAGTACATACAGTTATATTTCAAATTTAAAAATAAATTACTCTAAATCTGAAGCCCTCAACATTACGCTACCAGATAATCTGCTCCGCCTAACCACCGCCAATTCACAGTTTAGGTGGGTCCCCAATACACTTAAATATTTAGGAGTCTGGCTTACTCCTCGACTCCAGAACACGTTTGAAAAGAATTTTCCACCACTCCTGAAGAGCTGTGAAAAAAATCTTAAAGACTGGCACTTAGATTTTCTATCTTGGTTTGGGCGGGCTGCTATTATAAAAATGATTATTCTACCCAGGTTTCTATACCTAATGCGCACCATACCAGTTAGAATCCCTCATACCTTTTTTCGTGCATTAAACTCTATAATTCTGAGATTCCTGTGGAACCAAAAAAAACCTAGGATTAGGTTACCCTGGTTGACAAGACCCAAAGATTTAGGGGGGATTAACCTCCCTAACTTTAAACATTACTATTACGCTTCACATTTAGCCAGAGTGATAGATTGGCATTGCCATGGCCACATGAAGGACTGGGTACCCCTGGAGGGAGAGTTGAACGCCCTTACGTTACAATACTACCCATGGATCCCCTGGGTTAGATACCCGCTGAATGTCCGCAAACACCCTATAACTGGCGTCACGCTAGAGATTATACACTCACTCGCCAATCGCCATTGTATTACTTCTGACGTAAGCCCACTGACTCCACTAACAGATAACCCAGATTTTGTCCCTGGACTCGGAAACAAATTGTTCAAACCCATAACTCAGGACGCATCTCCATTACTGACGGGTGACTGTTTTACAGATGACAGATTTAAAGATTGGACGGTATTGAAGGTGGAAAATAACCTACCACATCTAAGGCAATGGTCTTACTTTCAATTAAGAAGCTACCTAACCAACCATAGTCAAAAAGGGGAATTCCTTAGACCTCTCACGGATCTGGAGTCGGTCTGCCATAGTAAGACTCCTCTAAACAGAGCCATTTCATTTGCATATGCTTGGCTGCAACACCCCAAGAGCTTTGATGATGGCGGTCACAGGAGGAGGTGGTCAGAGGAGCTTGGAGAGGACATCTCGGATGAACAATGGAGGTATGCATGTATTTTCGCTCACAAAGGTTCTATAAACACTAAATCACAAGAGACGAGCTATAAACTACTAATGCATTGGTACAACACACCAGACAAATTGCATAAATGGAACTCTCAGAGGTCAGAATTATGTTGGAGGTGTCAGGGTGAGTTGGGCACATTGGCACATATATGGTGGCACTGTCCTCCTATCGCAAATTTCTGGTCTACAATAAAAAATTTGATTAAAAAAATCACCGAAACAAGAATAAATCTCACGGCTGCTTGCTGCCTTTTACACGTAACGAACTTTTCATTCAAGCGGTACAAGCACTCTCTGACTAAGCACCTTCTAAACGCGGCTAAATCTTTGATCCCGCTATACTGGAATTCAGTGAAAGTTCCTTCCACAGCAGAATGGCTGAATAAAGTTGGCGATATTTGCGAGATGGAGGACATGCTAGCGCAGGACAGGGGCCACATTGAACGATTTCATAGAACCTGGCAACTTTGGTTCACCTTTAAGTACTCGCAAGATTTCACTACAATCCTGGCACAAAGTCTGGTCTGACTCCTCTTTCACCTCCCATCCACACTCCCCCCCCCCCCCCCCCCCCTTTATATATTTTTTTTTTTTTTTCTTTTCTCCTCCCCTCTCTATTTTTATAACAGTTAATATTAAGAAGAAGGTGATGTTTACATAAGATGATAAACCAATTGTACTCTGTAGATTACTGCAATGTATGTTGTTTAGTTACTAAGAGGAGGTAATTACCCCTTCTTGGGATATGATATGGGTTCAAATGTTTACACCATAACTAACATACAGATTGAGGAAACTCAGTTAACTTTCAATTTGGTTCCTTAGACTATATTTCATAAGTAATGGCATACTGATGATAATTGCACAAAAATTAATGTAATTCCATCTTGTGCTTAAAATGTCTACCTACTATTGTAACATATCTGACAAGCAATTGTTCTCTGCTGTTACTTTGTAAGCAAATATTTTTTACTTTTCAATAAAATAAAATGTTTAAAAAAAAATTTGATGTCACTAATGAGGATACAGAATCTGATTCATCCATGTCTACCCTTTCTTCACAGCTACCTACTGACAGTATACGAAGGCCATGAATTCAGAAGATGCAGTCAGTACTCTGGCAGCAGAGGTTGCCAGGAACAATAAGGCCCTCGTGGTTGCCTTCTCTCATGGTCTCTCGGATAACATCAAGGATGAGATAGCAGTCTGAGATATACCCAGTGAGCTAGAGAGGTTGATCACATTTGCCATCCTCATTGACTCCAGACTCAGAGAAAGACTCTCTTTTAAGGAGCGCTGGCGCAAGCCTCCTGTACATTTGTTTCCGAGCTTTGTAGTCTCACCCTTGCCTCCCTCACTTCCCATGCCTCCTGGTACCGAGTCGGTCTGTGAAGATGAACCCATGCACTTGGGCTTCACGTGTCTCTCTGCGGATGAGAGAGCCCTTAGGAGGAGGGAGAGATTGTGCCTTTATTGTGGCCAGGCTGGTCACTTTTTGAAGTCTTGTCCTATCCGTCCAGGGAATGCCCGAACCTTGAGGTCCTGTCATGGACAGACCTTAGGTGGCATTGTTTCGTCTCCAGTTTCCCAGAAAGATAAGACCCTGGTTTCGGTTACCCTGTCTTGGGCTGAGTCATCCATTGAGATACAGGCTCTAATCGACTCTGGGTCTGCAGGCCTGTTCATTGATGCTGCCTTTGTATCGAAGCACTCAATTTCGCTGCAGCTGCGTGACATTCCACTTGCCATTGAGGCTCTTGACGGGAGACCTCTACAGCCTGCCCATGTGACTCATGAGACTGTTCCATTGTTCATGGCCGTAGGGGCTCTTCACCATGAGATAATCCAGTTCCAAGTTATTTCCTCACCTAAGTTTCCGCTGGTTATGGGTTATCCTTGGTTACAGAGGCACAACCCTTCTTTTGATTGGCTCCATGCTGAGGTTCTGTCCTGGGCGCCATAGTGCAGCGAGAGATGCTTCCAGAAGGTAGCCAAGGTCCTGTGCACCGCTTCACTCTCCTCCCTGCTGGAGCAGTACCGCTATTTTAGCAATGTCTTTGTCAAAGGTCAAGCCAGTACTTTGCCTCGACACCGGTCATATGATTGCGCAATTGACCTTCAACCTGGTGCCATACCCCCTCATGGCCGGGTTTACCCTATTGTCGGTCTTGGAGGATAAGGCCATGGAGGAGTATGTTGCAGACGCACTTTTTCGAGGTTTCATCTGCAAATCCTTGTCTCCTGCTGGTGCTGGTTTCTTTTTTGTGAAGAAGAAGAGTGGTGAACTGAGACCTTATATCGATTATAGGGGTCTCAATCGTTTCACAATTAAAAATGCCTATCCCATTCCGTTGATTACGGAGTTATTTGACCACCTTAAGGGAGCAACGGTTTTCAGTAAGCTTGATTTGAGAGGGGCATACAATCTCGTTAGGATTAAGGAGGGCGACGAATGGAAAACTGCGTTTAATACCAGATCAGGTCATTATGAGTATCTCGTAATGCCTTTTGGCCTTTGTAACGCTCCGGCTGTTTTCCAGGAGTTCATCAGTAATAAAAGCTAGTGGATAAAAGCACTTACAACAAAAGTGACAAAATAAAACTCCTTTGCTATTTAAAACGAAATCGCGCATGTGTGATGCGTGTTGGCGTTGTGACCCGGGTCACCTAATTTTAGGTCACAATATAATATTTTACACAGGTTTATAACATATATGTTCACTTTATTATTAGTCCAGTGCTACACTGCTTCTGTTGATATATTTTCCATGTGCCCTTGTATTGGGGTTATATTGTTTTAGCTGCAGGATTTCCTTCACGTCCTTTATTTATTATTATCATCATTTCTGTTTAAGCACCTAGCGCAATTTCTTTTTCTTTTTATACTAATCCCCAAGCCTGGGCATTTCTACGCAATGTGGTCAGGGCCGTCTTTAATTTTGATTGGGCCCTGGGCAAACATTTTCTTGGCCCCCCCCCCCCCCCCCTCCATTCTGAGACATACAAAAAAATAGCAGATAGACTCAAAATCAGTTTACTGCAGCAGACCATTGCAATTGTTTGCCAGAGGTTACAGCCTATCCTTACCACTCACTGGCTGGTTGCTAGAGGTTACAACACATCATTTCTGCTTGCCGATTGGTTGCTAAGGGTTACTGCACATTATTAGCGCTCACGGATTGGTTGCTATAGGTTAATGCACATCATTACCACTGACTGAGCAGTGGAGCAATCCCAAATAATTAAGCAAGTAAAGCGGCACATTAATACACATACTACAGACGAGAGGGTCAGAGAGTGCAGACATACTGCAGGAGATTACCAGAGACTGCGGACATACTGCAGGAGATTACCAGAGACTGCGGACATACTGCACGAGATTACCAGACTGCGGACATACTGCACGAGATTACCAGACTGCGGACATACTGCACGAGATTACCAGACTGCGGACATATTGCACGAGATTACCAGACTGCAGACATACTGGACGAGATTACCAGACTGCGGACATACTGCATGAGATTACCAGACTGCAGACATACTGGACGAGATTACCAGACTGCGGACATATTGCACGAGATTACCAGACTGCGGACATACTGCATGAGATTACCAGACTGCAGACATACTGGACGAGATTACCAGACTGCGGACATACTGCATGAGATTACCAGTGAATTGGGGAATGACAGCTTTGCAGAGTGCACAGAGGACACAGGGGGCTGTATTCGGGTGCTAGCCAGCAGAGAGGGGGGGCCGGGAGCTCCACTGACGCTCTGACCCCGCCCCATGTAGCCTGTATGCTCAGAACAGAGCGGCTGCAGTTAGAGCAGTGATCGGAGTGGGCGCGTCAGTGGAGCTCCCGGCCCCGCCCCTGGACCTCTGTATTCCCCAGCCAGTATAGAGGGGGCGGGGCCAAGAGCTCCACTGACTCACCCACTCCGATCACCGCTCTAACTACAGCCGCTCTGTTCCGACAGGCTACATGGGGCGGGGTCAGCGCGTCAGTGGAGCTCCCGGCCCGCCCCCTCTCTGCTGGCTAGATCGGGAATAGTCTCCCGTGTCCTCTGTGCGCTCTGCAAAGCCGTCATCGGGGCCCCAATTCATGGGTATCGCGGGCCCCCCTACAAAGATTGGGCCCAGGGCAGGTGCCCCGTTTGCCCTGCACTAAAGACGGCCCTGAATGTGGTTAGTGACATCAAACGGCTTGTTGCCACTTCCAAAGAGAGCAATCTAACTCAGACACAGTGACAGACTATTCTAAAACTATCGAATCACCCTGATTTAGTGTTGTACTAATGACTAGAGTTTGAATATTCTATCTAAGTCACAGTGGTAATGATGGATACCCAAAGCCTGTACTTTGTCTTTCAAAAATGAATTTCTGCAGTTTATCAACGATACCCATTCTGAGGGACTTATTGATCAAGATCTGTATGATTACCTGAATGTTCGGTCTCCCAGGGTGGCGACATTCTATGCGCTACCCAAAGTGCATAAGGATTCTTTTCCCCCTGGTAGACCGATAATTTCAGGTATTGGATCCCTCACATAAAATGCTAGTAAACTAGTGGATTCAGTCCTGATGCCACATGTTATATCTTTACCATCTTATACAAAAGATACATTGGGTCTCCTTAAAAAATTGAAGGAATGGTCGTTCCTTCCGACGCCCTGCTCGTGACTTTGCATGTGGAGGCGTTGTACTCCAGCATCCTGCATGGGCAGGGGGGCGGGACAATTCATACCTTCTTTAATGAAGAAGATCATCACCGTTGGAAATGTAATGAATTTATTTTGAAAACTCCTTTGGTTTATACTTACTCATAATTGGTTCAGCTTTAAAGGGGTTGTAAAGGTAAAAATTTTTTCACCTTAATGCATTATATGCATTAAGGTGAAAAAACTTTTGACAGTACCGCCGCCCCCAGCCCCCCCGTTTTACTTACCTGACACCTCGAATCTCCGCTGCTCGTTCCCGTCATTTCTATTGCAGCTCAGCCTGGTCGCTGATTGGCTGCAGTGGATGGATTGAAAGCAGCGCAGCCATTGGCTCGCGCTGCTGTCAATCACATCCGATGACGCGGCGCGCCGGGGGGCGGGGCCGAGTGATACAGTGAGCGGCTATAGCCGCCGGCTGTATCACGGGAGCGCGTCCGCAATAACTAACCACCATGCGAGGGAGCTCGCATTAAGGTGGTTATTTCTTGCGGGGAGGAGCTGAAACAGCCGCCGAGGGACCCCAGAAGAGCAGGTTCGGGGCCACTCTTTGCAGAACGAGCTGCACAGTGAAGGTAAGTATGACATGTTAGTTATTTAAAAAAAAAAAATAAAATTACCTTTACAACCCCTTTAAGGACTCCCACTACCTCCAGATACAGGGCGTGGGAATGGGTATGTGTTGTGCGCCAGCCTACGACAATCTGTATTCTGGGGAGGTGGGAACAAGACCTTTTTGCTAATGATCTTTTATCTAACTTACCAACCACATGCTATGCTGGATGCGTTATGTTGAAGATGTTTTCATCGTTTGGACAAATACTAAGGACTCATTGGATGAGTTTATCAGATTGCTGAACCAATACCAATTTAATTTGAAATTTACGTACAATTGTGACAGATATAAAACCACTTTCCTCGACCCTACCATTTTCAAAGATAAGGACAATTACTTAGCCACTGATCTATTCCGCAAAACAGTGGCGGGTAATACGCTTTTACATGCGGCAAGTGCACATCCACCAGCTTTAATATGAAGTATACCATATGCCCAATATATCAGATTGCGTCAAAATTGCACACATGTAGCAGACTTTCAAAAACCGGCCAAACTTTTACAAGCACGTTTATTATCTAGAGGATACAGTAAATAATTATTATGACAAGCCTACAATAAGGCAGTACGTCAAACACGTAATGAATTTCTCTTTAAAACAAAAACTCTCACTACAAACCCCACAGTTAAATTTATCACGAGATTTTCATCCTACCATGCTGAAATTAGGAATATTATGACCACTCAGTGGCACCTCCTGCAGGAGGACCCAATCCTTAAAAAATATATTAGCCATTTCAGGCGAGCCAAATCGATTCGGGACAAACTTGTTTCCAGTCATTACAGCGGGGACTTACTCCATATCCCTGTACAGCCCCTGGGCACTTCACGTTGTGGAAGATGTACGTTCTGCCCATGGGTTCTACCAGGTCGGAGATTTAGACTCCCCAATGGGGAAATCTTCTACCCTAAATTTTCTGCAGCCTGTGAGACACAGGGTTTGGTGCACCTTATGATCTGTAAATGTGGGGCATTCTATGTGGGGAAGACGGCCTGACAACTGAGACAGGGAATAAATGATCATGTGTATTCCTCAGGCAACGGCAAAACGTTTACCCATATCAGTCGACATTTTGATCTTTACCATAAATTTGACACATCCTCTGTCTCATTTTTTGTCTTGGCCGTCGTCCCCAAAAGTCCAAGAGGGGGAGAGTAGGATAAAATCATTCTCCAGAAAGAAACCCTCTGGACTGAACGACTAAACGCCACCTACCCCCCTGGATTAAACGAAACGCAATCTTACAAGCCTTTTCTTTAGACTGTCGCTGTGTCTAATTTGCTCTTTCTTGGTTTATGTATTATGTATTGCGGCCTCGCCTGTTGGCTCGACATTTTTGGTACCAAAGTTTTTTATTATGACTACTATTAGATCAATAAATAATCTGTTTGGTACTTTTATCTTTAACTGGAGTCTGTTGCCCTTTACATGCAGGTTAACATCTACTTTACACTTGATGCATTGGTTTATTTCTTTCTTTCTGAAAACCTACAAATTGAGAGACTTCTATACCTGATCTAGGTTAATGTACAATAAGCTCTAAACTGCTTTTTAGAGTTATGGATTTATGCTACATTTTTCATTTTCATTTACAAATGTTTGCAAAAGATGTCTTTGTTACATCTTTAATATTTTTTATACTATGTTTTGTATATTGATGTAATTTTCTTTCTGCCCGGTTGGTTTACGCTTGTCCTCGTGACCCTGGGGGATCATGGAGACCCTTTGCCCTTTCCTGTGTGTCACCCTGTCGTTTCCATTGACCGGGTGTGCGGCAATTGGTGAGGCTGCTGGTTGGCCTTGCCTTCCTTTTGGCCCGCCCCTGTCATCGTGTGATTGGCCGCTTTCTACCACTTCAGCAGTGTCATCTGGCACATGAGCGGTGGCTTGAGGTTTGCCCGACCATCGTCACTTCTGGTTTGGAGTGATGCATTTCCGGTCAGGAGTTATGGGGTGGCCTTTGCCTCCCTCCAGCTACGCCTCTGCTGCCACTTCATTGGCAGTCTTTGGCCTTCCTAGGTTTCTTAGGGACACCAAACAACTGCTTATCAAATTACAGGATTTTCAATGGAACAATAACTATAGGTGGATTAGTTGTGATGTCACAAGCTTATATTCAAGTATTCCACACAATCTGGGCATACAGGCAGTTGCTTTCTTTTTGAAAGAGTCGTAGATTCTCACTAGTGTTCCAGGAGCTCATTCTACAGTCCTTGGACTATTTGTTAACACATAATTTTTTTATGTTTCACAGGGGCTATTATCTCCAGAGAAGCGGGGCCTCTGTGGGGGGCAAAGTTTTCGCCCTCATTGGCCAAACTTTACATGGGTTGGTGGGAGAAGACCGCATCTTTGGACATGATAGCCCCCGCTGTCTGGATACTGTGTTTTTTTTATCGCTATATCGACTATCTCTTGTTCATCACGTCGGACGACAAGGTTGATCTGGATCTGTGGCTTTTTTACCAGAATGATAACTCCTTGAATTTGAAATTCAATCGAATCCTTTGTGAGGTTTCCATTGAATTCCTAGATGTGCAGTTGATGGGCATAGGTAGTTCAGTGGTCACTGGTTTGCACAGAAAAGCCACAGTAGGCACTTCTAAGAGCTGACTCTGCCCATCTAGAAGACACCATTAAAGGTGTACCTTATGGCCAGTTTCTTAGATTGAAACGCCTATGTAGTGCACCAGACAATTTTAAAAGGGAAGCTTTGGACATGACACAAAGATTTAAGGATAGGGGATATCCAGACAAGATTATAAATAAAGCCCTCTTAGCAGTTAATGAAATTCCCAAAAATACTTTACTGGCAGAAAATCCTAATAATAAAAACAACAATAAGAGCAATCCCATGTTGTTTTTCAATGCTCCCGTTTTTTCTACATGTTATAGCTCAGAATTTACTAAAATTAAAAATACTGTCACTAAGTATCTTCCAATCCTGTTTAATGACCCCATCTACAGTGAAATTCTTTCAAAGGGTATTAGGACAGTGTCCCGAAGAGCACCTACACTGGGAGGTTCCCTGTCACCAAGTTTATTTTAGATTGAACCACAGGGTTCCAATTGGTTGCATTTCAAAGGAAACTACAAATGTGGTATTAAAGGATGTGACTATTGTCGCTTCATTAAAAAGGGCAAATATGTGAATTATAGTACTAATGGTAAAACTTTTGATATTTTATTATTTATTAATTGTAATACTAAATTTTTGGTGTACTTAATCACATGTGAATCATGCCACATTCAGTTCGTGGGTCGCACCACACGCAGATTAAACAATCGATTGTACGATCATCTGCATGATATTGAGAAGAACAAATCTACCAATGCCAAACATTGGAACCTCGTACATTTCAAAGATGTTACAAGCCTTTCAATTCAGGGTGTGGAGAAGATAGTGACCCCCAAAAGAGGAGGGGACAAATTCAGAACACTTTGCAGACGCAAAGGGTTCTGGGTATTTTCTCTACACACGAGGATTCCACAAGGGTTGAATTATGAGTGGGATGTTTCCCACTATTATGATTGACCCCACCATTTATTGGGTATGTTGTTCAGGGTGTTGCCGTTATGTTACTGGTGAACCGTCCCTTTTGTTTTCGATCGTTTGGATGTTTGATGCCTTACATTATTGGGTGTGTGCTGGCCAACATCGCCCAGGGCCATACCTGGTTGAGTCTTGAGGAATATGTATACACTCATAGACATCCCTGGTCATATGTGGATACAAGTTGATTGTATACGGCTCAGCTGAATATTAATATTCATCTAGACTTTTCAGTTTACGGCACCTTAGCCCTCTGGGTTATAGTCTGTGTATTTTAATGGCCAAAGATAACTTTTTACCATTTTTTGCCTTTGATGCAATATGTAGTTATCAAATAATATATAAATCTAGTTTAGGTTTTTTTATATATGACATGAGGTTTCTGCTTTAATTCAATGACCACCGTTCGCCCTGGGTTTTCTGCCCCCTTAAATGGGTATGCTCACAATAAAAACATTTTTAGTACGTTGCAATATGATTATAATAAAATGATTAAAGGGGTTGTAAAGGTAAAAATGTTTTCACCTTAATGCATTAAGGTGAAAAAACTTTTGACAATACCGCCGCCCCCAGCCCCCCCGTTTTACTTACCTGACACCTCGAAACTCCGCTGCTCGCTCCCGTCATCTCTATTGCAGCTCAGCCTGGTCGCTGATTGGCTACAGTGGATGGATTAAAAGCAGCGCAGCCATTGGCTCGCACTGCTGTCAATCACATCCAATGACGCGGCGCGCCAGGGGGCGGGGCCGAGTGATACAGTGAGCGGCTATAGCCGCCGGCTGTATCACGGGAGCGCGCCCGCAATAACTAACCACCATGTGAGGGAGCTCGCATTAAGGTGGTTAGTTCTTGCGGGGAGGAGCTGAAACACCCGCCAAGGGACCCCAGAAGAGCAGGTTCGGGGCCACTCTGTGCAGAACGAGCTGCACAGTGAAGGTAAGTATAACATGTTTGTTATTTTTAAAATAAAAAAAATTTACCTTTACAACCCCTTTAAACTATTTACAACAGATAGTGTGAGTTGGCCTGAGATAGAGATAGGGGGACATAGGTGTTCATTGGTGCACATTATAAATCTTGTGCGGATCTTATGTTGTGTGTTTTTGAGGAATATGAGTGTTTTAATGTTTTCTTTATATGAATTTTAACTATAATTTTTTTGTTGAAATGAGGATATAATAATTGATTCATTAATTCTTATGTCAGTTCATTCAATGAAGTTTATTGAGACTAACCTGTATTTGTCATTCATATATACAGTTATACGCATGAAAGTTGCGTTTGTGTCAATATCTGTGGTTTTCTGACATATGGTGGAGGTGTTCGTCTCCATTTCAAATATTTACATAAACATTCACACGAGCACACGTTCTTTTATTTCTGTTTTTCTAGATCAGGTTCACTAGTTTATACATACATGTTTCAATATCATTATTATTGATATACTTATTTTAGATTATTCTAAACTGTTGCACATACCACGTTTGATCCATATTCAGATATATGGGGTAGTTTCTCATATATACTTAAAGATGGCAAAAAACATAAACATATACATATTTAATATATACACATATCTACCACTATCACCATTATTATTAATATTTGACCTTTATTTTCACTCTTCACTTTTCATGTATTTACACATGTACAGTCAGGTCCATAAATATTATGACATTGACACAATTCTAATCTTTTTGGCTCTATACACCACCACAATGGATTTGAAATGAAACAAACAAGATGTGCTTTAACTGCAGACTTTCAGCTTTAATTTGAGGGTATTTACATCCAAATCAGGTGAACGGTGTAGGAATTACAACAGTTTGTATATGTGCCTCCCACTTTTTAAGGGACCAAAAGTAATGGGACAGGTTAACAATCATCCATCAAACTTTCACTTTTTAATATTTGGTTGCAAATCCTTTGCAGTCAATTACAGCCTGAAGTCTGGAATGCATAGACATCTCCAGACGATGGGTTTCATCCCTGGTGATGCTCTGCCAGGCCCAGGGGCGGACTGACCATTCGGTCATTCGGACACCGACCGAGGGCCCGTGGCCAGTAGGGGGCCCGTGAGTCTCTTATCGGGTGCTGTGGCTGTGTGTAAATAGAAGAGAGAGAATCGCTCTCTATTCTCTCATTGGCTCCAGAGAAGCTGAATTTGTGGTGCCAAATCTGAGTCCTGAGCAGGAGAGGAGCTAGGTGGAGGAAGGATGGGAAATGTCAGCGCTGACAATTAGCGCACATTGGACACTGAACTGAGCTGAGTGAGCGAGGGAGGGAGGGAGGGAGGGAGGGGGAGAATGTCGACCCAGGAGCCTGGACATTGTCACTGCGCATATAAGACACTCCTCGGGTCAATGGACAAGTGAGGAGCGGGTAACGAGCATGAAGAGGAATGTCCAGAAAGGAGAAACTCGATCTCTTCCATGCTTGTGTGTGTCAGGCAGCACCCGAGCCTCCCTCTCCCCTCCCCTCCTGGGGGAGAAAAGGGCAAGCAGGACAACACAGTAGCGATCGATCCTTGCTACCCATAAAGTAGTCACCGGAGCTCCCCCAAGGCAAGATAACAGGACGGATGGCAGACTGCATTCTTCTCCTGTGAGTCACGATTGTTCTGCCTTCCACACTGTATAATTCTATGCTTTAAACTTGTCCTGTACCTCAGCAGGACAGGTCTGGTGAAAGTAAAATTCTTCAATATGTTAAGAATATAGTGGGACTTTTTAGGTATTACATACATAGATGCATTTTCACAAAATAATTCTTTTTAATATATGTGTATGTAGAATATCTCTGTAGCACCTGAAAAGTCCCAATATATTTCTAACATATTCATGAATTTGAGCAATAACAGCAAAGGATGTGGTGCCACAATACAGCCCATCTCCAGGAAACTAAGATAAAGTCCATTCTTGCAGAGTGGGGGGGGGGGGGGGGGGGGTGGAGTAAGGGGAAGCCTCTTTCACCTACCTGTTTTCATGCTCCAGCCAGCTGCACTGCTCTCTTCCTTCACTAAAACCCCCACCTCATCACATACCATAAAGTAACATTAACCCTGTATGGTATGATGAGGGGGGCTGGAGTGTCATCTGCAGATGCACCGCGGGCAAGCCTGTACACGTTCGGTCATTTTCGAACATGCAAGCGCAGCGACATAATGGCACCAGGCGGCACTATTTTTAAATGTAAGGCAGCAGTGGCACTTTGTGAGGTCTCAGCAGTGATGTACACCTCTCATCACAGCCTGGTAAGATCCCTCCGCAGCCTCTGACCCCTGTACCATGACCGCAGCCTCTGACCCCTGTACCATGACCGCAGCCTCTGACCCCTGTACCATGTCCACAACCTCTGACCCCTGTACCATGACCGCAGCCTCTGACCCCTGTACCATGTCCACAACCTCTGACCCCTGTACCATGACCGCAGCCTCTGACCCCTGTACCATGTCCACAACCTCTGACCCCTGTACCATGTCCACAACCTCTGACCCCTGTACCATGACCGCAGCCTCTGACCCCTGTACTATGACCGCAGCCTCTGACCCCTGTACCATGTCCACAACCTCTGACCCCTGTACCATGACCGCAGCCTCTGACCCCTGTACCATGTCCACAACCTCTGACCCCTGTACCATGACCGCAGCCTCTGACCCCTGTACCATGTCCACAACCTCTGACCCCTGTACCATGTCCGCAGCCTCTGACCCCTGTACCATGTCCACAACCTCTGACCCCTGTACCATGACCGCAGCCTCTGACCCCTGTACCATGTCCGCAGCCTCTGACCCCTGTACCATGTCCACAACCTCTGACCCCTGCACCATGTCCGCAGCCTCTGACCCCTGTACCATGTCCACAACCTCTGACCCCTGTACCATGTCCACAACCTCTGACCCCTGTACCATGACCGCAGCCTCTGACCCCTGTACCATGTCCGCAGCCTCTGACCCCTGTACCATGTCCACAACTTCTGACCCCTGTACCATGTCCACAACCTCTGACCCCTGTACCATGACCGCAGCCTCTGACCCCTGTACCATGTCCACAACCTCTGACCCCTGTACCATGTCCACAACCTCTGACCCCTGTACCATGACCGCAGCCTCTGACCCCTGTACCATGACCGCAGCCTCTGACCCCTGTACCATGACCGCAGCCTCTGACCCCTGTACCATGTCCACAACCTCTGACCCCTGTACCATGTCCACAACCTCTGACCCCTGTACCATGTCCACAACCTCTGACCCCTGTACCATGACCGCAGCCTCTGACCCCTGTACCATGTCCACAACCTCTGACCCCTGTGCCATGTCCACAACCTCTGACCCCTGTACCATGTCCACAACCTCTGACCCCTGTACCATGTCCACAACCTCTGACCCCTGTACCATGACCGCAGCCTCTGACCCCTGTACCATGACCGCAGCCTCTGACCCCTGTACCATGTCCACAACCTCTGACCCCTGTACCATGTCCACAACCTCTGACCCCTGTACCATGTCCACAACCTCTGACCCCTGTACCATGACCGCAGCCTCTGACCCCTGTACCATGACCGCAGCCTCTGACCCCTGTACCATGTCCACAACCTCTGACCCCTGTACCATGTCCACAACCTCTGACCCCTGTACCATGACCGCAGCCTCTGACCCCTGTACCATGACCGCAGCCTCTGACCCCTGTACCATGTCCACAACCTCTGACCCCTGTACCATGTCCACAACCTCTGACCCCTGTACCATGTCCACAACCTCTGACCCCTGTACCATGACCGCAGCCTCTGACCCCTGTACCATGACCGCAGCCTCTGACCCCTGTACCATGTCCACAACCTCTGACCCCTGTACCATGTCCACAACCTCTGACCCCTGTACCATGACCGCAGCCTCTGCAGTGTGTGTGTGAATATGTATATGTACATATATATATGTGTATACATATATATATATATATATATATATATATATATCTCTCTGTGTGTATTGTATACATGCATATGACTTTCTTTACTTCGCTGCTATGGGCTCTAGCCCCAGGATCTCGGTCTTCCCTACTAACAGAATGGCAATTTGACTTGTTTACGTCGGCAGACCACCATTCTGCCTCCGTTGGAAACGATCATCGGGGGCCCGGCGGACATCGGGTCTGCCAGACCCGGTGATTAGCTCTCGGTGTGACCAATCACAGCGGCAGCAGGTCAAACAGCACGCAGACCCACAAGTGCAGAATCAAGTACCTGTACGTGATTCTGCTCACAGGAGACGCAGCCCCGCAGTAAATGTACGTGGTTAATGTTAGTTTATTTTTCTTTATTTTCTTAACTCTTTAAACATTTATTTTGAACATACAGTAGAGAAATTCTGTGACCAATGCATGTAATGTAGCAGTGCAATATATACGTGGGGCTTTGTGAGGGTGAGGCTTGTGTGTGGGTGGGGACAAAGGGGGCCCCATGATCCCCTATTGCCCGGGGGCCCCATGAGTTGTCAGTCCGCCCCTGGCCAGGCCTCTACTGCAACTGTCTTCAGTTCCTGCTTGTTCTTGGGGCATTTGTCCTTCAGTTTTGTCTTCAGCAAGTGAAATGCATGCTCAATTGGATTCAAGTCAGGTGATTGACTTGGCCATTGCAGAACATTTCACTTCTTTCCCTTAAAAAACTCTTTGGTTGCTTTCGCAGTATGCTTCGGGTCATTGTCCATCTGCACTGTGAAGCCGTCCAATGAGTTCTGAAGCATTTTGCTGAATATGAGCAGATAATATTGCCCGAAACACTTCAGAATTCACCCTGCTGCTTTTGTCAGCAGTCACATCATCAATAAATACAAGAGAACCAGTTCCATTGGCAGCCATACATGCCCACGCCATGACACTACCACCACCATGCTTCACTGATGAGGTGGTATGCTTTGGATCATGAGCAGTTCCTTTCCTTCTCCATACTCTTCTCTTCCCATCACTCTGGTACAAGTTGATCTTGGTCTCATCTGTCCATAAGATGTTGATCCAGAACTGTGAAGGCTTTTTTAGATGTTGTTTGGCAAACTCTAATCTGGCCTTCCTGTTTTTGAGGCTCACCAATGGTTTACACCTTGTGGTGAAACCTCTATATTCACTCTAGTGAAGTATTCTCTTGATTGTTGACTTTGACACACATACACCTACCTCCTGGAGAGTGTTCTTAATCTGGCCAACTGTTGTGAAGGGTGTTTTCTTCACCAGAGAAAGAATTCTTCGGTCATCCACCACAGTTGTTTTCTGTGGTCTTCCGGGTCTTTTGGTGTTGCTGAGATCACCGGTGCATTCTTTCTTTTCAAGGATGTTCCAAACAGTTGATTTGGCCACACCTAATGTTTTTGCTATCTCTCTGATGGGTTTGTTTTGTTTTTTCAGCCTAATGATGTCTTGCTTCGCTGATAGTGACAGCTCCTTGGATCTCATATTGAGATTCGACAGCAACAGATTCCAAATGCAAATAGCACACTTGAAATGAACTCTGGACCTTTTATCTGCTCCTTGTAAATGGGATAATGAGGGAATAACACACACCTGGCCATGGAACAGCTGAGCAGCCAATTGTCCCATTACTTTTGGTCCCTTAAAATGTGGGAGGCACATATACAAACTGTTGTAATTCCTACACTGTTCACCTGATTAGCATGTAAGTACCCTCAAATTAAAGCTGAAAGTCTGCAGTTAAAGCACATCTTGTTTGTTTCATTTCAAATCCATTGTGGTGGTGTATAGAGCCAAAAAGATTAGAATTGTGTCGATGTCCCAATATTTATGGACCTGAATGTATATATTTTTATATAGTTTTTGCACACATGTGGATTTGTTAAGAATCTATAAGTGTCATTTTTTTTATCACTGTTTGTTACGAAACTCTTTTTTGAGTTTTGTTTTCACATATTGACTCTTTCACTTATATATATTCATGAGCACTTCATTCAAACACATAGGTTGATCAGGTGTTTGATTGTGTCCACAGAATTTGTTAATCTGTTGATTGGACTCAATCAATCACTTATTTGGTCACATGGTCGAAAGACACTAGTATTTATACGATATTCATTTTTGTGATTGTCAGCTATGATTAACCACCTCAATACAGTGCACTTACACCCCCTTCCTGCCCAGACCAATTTTCAGCTTTCAGCGCTCTCACACTTTGAATGACAATTATTCAGTCGTGCAACACTGTACCCATATGAAATTTGCGTCCTTTTTTTCACACAAATAGAGCTTTCTGTTGGTGGTATTTAATCACTAGTGGGTTTTTTATTTTTTGTGCTATAAATAAAAAAGACCGTAAATTTTGTGAAAAAAATGCCTTTTTCTTTGTTTCTGTCATAAAATTTTGCAAATTAGTAATTTTTCTTCATAAATTTTGGCCAACATTTATACTGCTACATAGCTTTGGTAAAAATAACCCAAATTAGTGTAAATTATTTGATCTTTGTGAAAGTTATAGAGTCTACAAACTATGGTGCCAATCACTGAAAATTGATCACATCTGATCACACAGATGTAGTGATGGTCTATCTCATTTCTTGGTACACTAAGCGCTGGTTCACACAGGGGCAACACGACTTACAGCGCGACTTAGCAAGGCGACTTCAGCGCGACTTCAGCGCGACTTCAGCGCGACTTGGGGCGACTTACAAGGCGACTTCAAGTCGCCTCCAAGACAGGCGACTTTCCAGTGGCCAATCAAACTACAATCCGCTCTGGGGGAGGGAGGGGTTTGCTTGAAAAAAACATCTTCTCTTCCTGTGAAGTCGCTTCACTATAGACCACGATCCGACTTGTAGGCGACTTCCATTGAAATCAATGGGTACAAGTCGCCTACAAGTCGCCTTGAAGTAGTACAGGGACCTTTTCTGAAGTCGGAGCGACTTCAGTAGCGTACATATAGACGGCTCTCATTCACTGACATGGACTATCAGATGTCAAGCGACTTGGGGCGACTTGAGGTCTGACAAGTCGGATCCCAAGTCGCGGTAGTGTGAACCGGCACTAACAAGTCAGAAAAGTACAAATACCCCCTAAATGACCCCTTTTTAGAAAGTAGACATTCCAAGGTATTAAGTAAGTAGCATGGTGAATTTTTTTAAGTTGTAATTTTTTCCCACAATTCTTTGCAAAATGAAGATTTTTTTTTTTTTTTAATTTTTTTACAAAATTGTCATATTAACAGGTTATTTCTCTCTCAGAGCATATGCATACAACAAATTACACCCCAAAATACATTCTGCTACTCTTCCTGAGTATGGCGATACCACATGTGTGAGACTTTTACACAGCCTGGCCACATACAAAGGCCGAACATTGAAGTAGCATCTTCATGCGTTCTACGAGCCTAAATGACACATCTAATTTCTCAACCACCATTTACACTTTTGAAGGTCCTGGAGCACCAGGACAATAGAATTGCCCCCAAACTGACCCCATTTTGGAAAGCAAACACCCCAACGTATAATCTATGAGGCATAATGAGTCTTTTGAACGGTTCATTTTTTTACAGAAGTTTTTGGAAAATGTGGAAAAAAATGAAAACGCATTTTTTTTTACACAAAGTTGTCCATTTATCAGATATTTCCAACACATAGCATGTACAAAGCAAAGAAGACACCCCAAAATACATTCTGCTACTTCTCCTGAGTATGGCGATACCACATGTGTGAGACTCTTATACAGCCTGGCCACATACAAAGGCCGAACATTAAAGTAGCATCTTCATGCGTTCTACGAGCCTAAATGACACATCTCAGTTCTCAACCACCTATTACACTTTTGAAGGCCCTGGAGCACCAGGACAATGGAATTGCCCCCAAAATGACCCAATTTTGGAAAGCAAACAACCAACGTATAATCTATGAGGGATAATGAGTCTTTTGAACGGTTCATTTTTTTCCAGAAGTTTTTGGAAAATGTGGAAAAAAATGAAAACGCATTTTTTTTTTACACAAAGTTGTCCATTTATCAGATATTTCCAACACATAGCATGCACGTAGCAAAGATGACACCCCAAAATACATTCTGCTACTTCTCCTGAGTATAGCGATACCACATGTGTGAGACTTTTACACAGGGTGGCCACATACAAAGGCCCAACATTGAAGTAGCACCATCAGGCGATCTACGAGCATAAATGACACATCTCATTGCTCAACCACCTATTGCATTTTTGAAGGCCCTGGAGCACCAGCACAATGGAATTGCCCCCCAAAATGACCCCATTTTGGAAAGCAAATACCCCAACATATAATCTATGAGGCATAATGAGTCTTTTGAACGGTTCATTTTTTTCCAGAAGTTTTTGGAAAATGTGGAAAAAAATGAAAACACATTTTTTTTTACACAAAGTTGTCTATTTATCAGATATTTCCAACACATAGCATGTACGTAGCAAAGATGACACCCCAAAATACATTCTGCTACTCCTCCTGAGTATAGCGATACCACATGTGTGAGACTTTTACACAGCGTGGCCACATACAAAGGCCCAACATTGAAGTAGCACCATCAGGCGATCTACGAGCATAAATGACACATCTCATTTCTCAACCACCTATTGCATTTTTGAAGGCCCTGGAGCATCAGGACAATGGAATTGCACCCAAAATGACCCCATTTTGGAAAGCAAACACCCCAACGTATAATCTATGAGGCATAATGAGTCTTTTGAATGGTTTATTTTTTTCCAAAAGTTTTTGGAAAATGTGGAAAAAAATGAAAACGCATTTTTTTTTTTTTTACACAAAGTTGTCTATTTATCAGATATTTCCAACACATAGCATGTACGTAGCAAAGATGACACCCCAAAATACATTCTGCTACTCCTCCTGAGTATGGCGATACCACATGTGTGAGACTTTTACACAGCCTGGCCACATACAGAGGCCCAACATCAAAGTAGCACCATCAGGCGTTCTAGGAGCATAAATGACATATATAATTTCCTGGCAACCTATCATTTTTGAAAACCCTTCATATTTCTAACACATAGCATGCACATACCAAGAATTACAATCCAAAATAAATTCTATTGCAGAAAGGGTAAAAAAAAAGCATTACCTGTGCTTTTAGTAGTATCCACAGAGGAGAGCACTGGTCCAGGCAGCAGGCAGGGAGGTGCTTAGTGACAGCAATATTAACTATCCAGGCAGCAGGCAGGAATATTGTCTATAGTCGGCACAGCACAGTCCATAGAAATTGGCCAGGCAGAGACAGCCAGCACAGCCATAATATTGGTCCTGGTACACTGTTAACTGCAGACACTCATTATTGTACCACGACAGGCATGGGCATGGTGGCAGTAAGTCAGCAGCAGGCTGAGGGCCACAATCAGGTAAGACCTGTGCACAGGGGCACAGGGGTAGAGGCTTCGACCCACCCAAATCTCTATGAAGCCTCCGGACTCCAGACCCTAATTCCGAAACCCGGAGAAAACAAAAATAATTGTTTTCTCCAACCGGAAAAACAATTCTGGAGCCCCTCACATATGTGAGACCCCTGTGTACTACAGTAGCAGGGCAACAGATCAGTCCAAGTGGTAGGCAAAAGCATAGTCCATAAAACAGGCCAGGGTCGGTTCACATGTAAGCAGTCCAAGCGGTAGGCAGTAGAGTAGTTGATAAAACATGCCAGGGTCAGTTCACGTGGAGGCAGTCCAAACGGTAGGCAGAAGCATAGTCACAAAACAGGCCAGGGTCAGTTCACATGAAAGCAGTCCAAACGGTAGGCAGAGGCATAGTCAAAAAACAGGCCAGGGCCAGTTCACATGGAAGGCAGTGGCATGGTTGTTTGGGAAAGAATGGAAAATGGTCAGCACAGATGATGAAAATGGGGAAATGGTTAAAAATATGGGCTAATATTTTATGGATGTATGATAAATTTGGAAGCATTCACCAATGCAAAGGCCAGGTTGGGAGGGACACTGGGGACAATGGTAGCTGGTATCTCTTCTAAATCCTCTTTTGGTGCACACGCGACATTTTTTTTGCCGTCTTCGGCCTGCTTCAGATGGTGGAATGCTGAAGAGGAAGTGGCGCTCATGGAGTCGGCAAACAGCCTCAGAGCGAAGGTCTTCTTGGGGGGTCTTTGGTGATAGATGAGGGACGTGACAACTTCTTCTATGAATTTTAGGAAGGGGGCGGGGCTTTCAATGGATTTGGTGTAGACTACGTAGGAATTGTAAATGGCCAAATGGATGAGATAAATTGCTACCTTCTTATACCAGAATCGGGACCTCCTGATTGACAAATAGGGCTGAATCATTTGATCGTTAAAATCTACCCCCCCCATGTAGAGATTATAATCTTGGACACATGTTGGCTTTTCAATGGGACCTTGTCTTCTTTGTACCACAATTGCAGTGTCTTCATGGATGGTGGCAGGGGCGGACTGACAACTCATGGGGCCCCCGGGCAATAGGGGATCATGGGGCCCCCTTTGTCCCCACCCACACACAAGCCTCACCCTCACAAAGCCCCACGTATATATTGCACTGCTACATTACATGCATTGGTCACAGAATTTCTCTACTGTATGTTCAAAATAAATGTTTAAAGAGTTAAGAAAATAAAGAAAAATAAACTAACATTAACCACGTACATTTACTGCGGGGCTGCGTCTCCTGTGAGCAGAATCACGTACAGGTACTTGATTCTGCACTTGTTGGTCTGCGTGCTGTTTGACCTGCTGCCGCTGTGATTGGTCACACCGAGAGCTAATCACCGGGTCTGGCAGACCCGATGTCCGCCGGGCCCCCGATGATCGTTTCCAACGGAGGCAGAATGGTGGTCTGCCGACGTAAACAAGTCAAATTGCCATTCTGTTAGTAGGGAAGACCGAGATCCTGGGGCTAGAGCCCATAGCAGCGAAGTAAAGAAAGTCATATGCATGTATACAATACACACAGATATATATGTACATATACATATTCACACACACACTGCAGAGGCTGCGGTCATGGTACAGGGGTCAGAGGTTGTGGACATGGTACAGGGGTCAGAGGTTGTGGACATGGTACAGGGGTCAGAGGTTGTGGACACGGTACAGGGGTCAGAGGTTGTGGACACGGTACAGGGGTCAGAGGTTGTGGACACGGTACAGGGGTCAGAGGCTGCGGTCATGGTACAGGGGTCAGAGGCTGCGGTCATGGTACAGGGGTCAGAGGCTGCGGTCATGGTACAGGAGTCAGAGGCTGCGGTCATGGTACAGGGGTCAGAGGTTGTGGACATGGTACAGGGGTCAGAGGCTGCGGTCATGGTACAGGGGTCAGAGGCTGCGGTCATGGTACAGGGGTCAGAGGTTGTGGACATGGTACAGGGGTCAGAGGTTGTGGACATGGTACAGGGGTCAGAGGCTGCGGTCATGGTACAGGGGTCAGAGGTTGTGGACATGGTACAGGGGTCAGAAGTTGTGGACATGGTACAGGGGTCAGAGGCTGCGGACATGGTACAGGGGTCAAAGGCTGCGGACATGGTACAGGGGTCAGAGGCTGCGGTCATGGTACAGGGGTCAGAGGTTGTGGACATGGTACAGGGGTCAGAGGCTGCGGACATGGTGCAGGGGTCAGAGGTTGTGGACATGGTACAGGGGTCAGAGGTTGTGGACATGGTACAGGGGTCAGAGGCTGCGGACATGGTACAGGGGTCAGAGGCTGCGGTCATGGTACAGGGGTCAGAGGTTGTGGACATGGTACAGGGGTCAGAGGCTGCGGACATGGTACAGGGGTCAGAGGTTGTGGACATGGTACAGGGGTCAGAGGCTGCGGACATGGTACAGGGGTCAGAGGTTGTGGACATGGTACAGGGGTCAGAGGCTGCGGTCATGGTACAGGGGTCAGGGGCTGCGGAGGGATCTTACCAGGCTGTGATGAGAGGTGTACATCACTGCTGAGACCTCACAAAGTGCCACTGCTGCCTTACATTTAAAAATAGTGCCGCCTGGTGCCATTATGTCGCTGCGCCTGCATGTTCGAAAATGACCGAACGTGTACAGGCTTGCCCGCGGTTCATCTGCAGATGACACTGCAGCCCCCCTCATCATACCATACAGGGTTAATGTTACTTTATGGTATGTGATGAGGTGGGGGTTTTAGTGAAGGAAGAGAGCAGTGCAGCTGGCTGGAGCATGAAAACAGGTAGGTGAAAGAGGCTTCCCCTTACTCCACACCCCCCCCCCCACTCTGCAAGAATGGACTTTATCTTAGTTTCCTGGAGATGGGCTGTATTGTGGCACCACGTCCTTTGCTGTTATTGCTCAAATTCATGAATATGTTAGAAATATACTGGGACTTTTCAGGTGCTACAGAGATATTCTACATACACATATATTAAAAAGAATTATTTTGTGAAAATGCATCTATGTATGTAATACCTAAAAAGTCCCACTATATTCTTAACATATTGAAGAATTTTACTTTCACCAGACCTGTCCTGCTGAGGTACAGGACAAGTTTAAAGCATAGAATTATACAGTGTGGAAGGCAGAACAATCGTGACTCACAGGAGAAGAATGCAGTCTCCATTCCGTCCTGTTATCTTGCCTTGGGGGAGCTCCGGTGACTACTTTATGGGTAGCAAGGATCGATCGCTACTGTGTTGTCCTGCTTGCCCTTTTCTCCCCCAGGAGGGGAGAGGGAGGCTCGGGTGCTGCCTGACACACACAAGCATGGAAGAGATGGAGTTTCTCCTTTCTGGACATTCCTCTGCATGCTCGTTACCCGCTCCTCACTTGTCCATTGACCCGAGGAGTGTCTTATATGAGCAGTGACAATGTCCAGGCTCCTGGGTCGACATTCTCCCCCTCCCTCCCTCCCTCCCTCGCTCACTCAGCTCAGTTCAGTGTCCAATGTGCGCTAATTGTCAGCGCTGACATTTCCCATCCTTCCTCCACCTAGCTCCTCTCCTGCTCAGGACTCAGATTTGGCGCCACAAATTCAGCTTCTCTGGAGCCAATGAGAGAATAGAGAGCGATTCTCTCTCTTCTATTTACACACAGCCACAGCACCCGATAAGAGACTCACGGGCCCCCTACTGGCCACGGGCCCTCGGTCGGTGTCCGAATGACCGAATGGTCAGTCCGCCCCTGGATGGTGGACATCATGTGCACGTCCCTCTTATCCTTCCACCTCAAGGCCAGCACTTCGTTGCATCTCAATGATGCTCTTTCCCCCCTTCGCAGCTTTTTGTTCACTAAAGATTGTGGGAAGCCCTTTCTATTTTTTCTGGAGGTTCCACAGGCCAGGGTTTTTGCGATGTATAAGTGTTTGAAAAGGGGCAGGCTGGTGTAAAAGTTGTCAACGTAAATGTGATATCCTTTGTTTAGAAGTGGGTATGCCAGGTCCCATACAATCTTTCCAGTTGTGCCCACGTAGGCCGGGCACTCAGGGGGCTGGAGCTGGGAATCTTTTCCTTCATATATGCGGAATGCATACAAATATCCCGTGGCTCTCTCACATAGCTTGTATAACTTTACTCCGTATCTGGCCCTTTTGCTAGGAATATACTGCTTTATTCCTAGCCGGCCTGAAAAGGGTACCAGGGACTCAGACACAAATTTTCTGATCGGGGACATAGAGTTCTGCAAATTGTTGAGAAAAGAAATTTATCAGTGGGCGAATCTTGTATAACTTGTCGTAATTTGGATGATTGTGGGGAGGGCACTGGGTGTTGTCGCTGAAGTGAAGAAAGCACATTATCATCTTGTATCGGGACCTGGACATTAGGGCAGAATAAATGGGCATATTGTGGATGGGGTGGGTGGACCAATAGGCATGTCCTTCATTTTTTTTTGTAATCCCCATGTTTAGGGTGAGGCCCATAAACATTTTGAACTCCTCCAAATTCAGATCTCTCCACTCAAAAGGAGGGGCATAGGATGATTGGGGGTTGTTGGCAATATATTGCTGGGCATACAAATTTGTCTGGTCCACAATAAATTGCAGCATAGTGTCGGGCAAATACATATGAAAGAAATCAATCTCTGAGAAATTTTGGGTGTTGGTCTGCACACCTGGCAGTGCTGTGAACGGGGGAATAATTGGCGATGCCGAGTTGGAAGGCAGCCATATTGGGTTGGCAAGACCATCTGGCATGTATGTAGAGGCCCTGGCTCTTGGGGGGTGTGACACTCCAGTAGTTGGATTGGAATTTCCTGTGCTGGTACTCAGGCGTGATGTGGCAGGATTGGTACTGGGTCTGGGCATTTGTTCCTGGGGCCTATCGCCGGCGGCAGCGCTGGTACTGGGCAATTGTTCCCGGGGCCTAACGCTGGTGGCAGCGCTGGTACTGGGCCTGGGAATTTGTTCCTGGGGCCTATTGGTGGTGGCAGCGCTGGTACTGGGCATTTGTTCCCGGGGCCTAACGCTGGCGGCAGCGCTGGTACTGGGCCTGGGAATTTGTTCCTGGGGCCTATTGGTGGTGGCAGCGCTGGTACTGGGCCTGGAAATATAACCCTGGTTTCCAGAGTGCCGTGCCCTTTTGGGAGGGACCCATTCTTCCTCCGAATCATTTGTCGATTCACTATTTGGTTCAAATGCTGAACTTGAATCAGAATCCAAATTGGAATCTGATGAGAACTCCCCGTTGCTCTCATCGGTCATGGAGAGGATCTGGAACGCCTCCTCACTGCTGAATACTCTTTTGGACATGACGCGGTGTGACAGGTGGCAGGTGACGGTCACTGATGGGCTGTGCGATAGGTGGCAGCTGACGTTCACTGATCGGTGATGACGGTGTGACAGGCGATGGTCACTGATGGGTGACAGGCCACGGACACTTTCTGGTCATGGGTGACGGTCACTAAAAGGTGACAGGTGATCGGTGATGGCTGACGGTCACTGATGGGTGACAGGTGATGGGTAACGGTTGATGGCTGGCGGTCACTGATGGGTGACGGGTGATGGCTGGCGGTCACTGATGGGTGACAGGTGGCGGTCACTGATGGGTGACGGGTGATGGCTGGCGGTCACTGATGGGTGACGGGTGATGGCTGACGGGTGACAGGTGCACCGCTGATGGTCACTGATTTGTGACGGGTGACAGGAGCACCGCTGGTGGTCACTGATGGGTGACGGGTGATGGCTGGCGGTCACTGATGGGTGACGGCTGGCGGTCACTGATGGGTGACGGGTGACGGCTGGCGGTCACTGATGGGTGACGGGTGACGGCTGGCGGTCACTGATGGGTGACGGGTGACGGCTGGCGGTCACTGATGGGTGACGGCTAGCGGTCACTGACGGGTGATGGCTGGCGGTCACTGATGGGTGACGGGTGACGGCTGGCGATCACTGATGGGTGACGGCTGGCGGTCACTGATGGGTGACGGGTGACGGCTGGCGGTCACTGATGGGTGACGGGTGATGGCTGACGGGTGACAGGTGCACCGCTGATGGTCACTGATTTGTGACGGGTGACAGTCTGATGGCAGTCTCTTATGTGACAGGTGCACTTTATTGGGTGACACTGGTGACTGTTGGGTGACAGATGACAATTGGGGGGGGGCGATGGGACAGGTGTGGTGTTGGTGCAGACACTACAGAACACAGATCGGTAACTCACTGCTTCTGGCTCTTCTCTCCTCACACTGGAAACGGTGTGTGAGGAGAGAAGAGCTGGTAACAGCTAGTTACCGCTCTGTGTTTACATTTATGATCGGCTGTGAATGGATCACAGCCGATCACGTGGGTAAACAGCCAGCCAATGGCTGTTTACCACCGTCGGTGACGAGTAGTGTTCCCGGGAACACTCCGTCACCGACGTGCACGCGCAGCGCGATCGCCCGCATGCGCCGTGCACAATGGGGTGGACCTATCTGTGATCGGCCGTGACTTCATCACGGCCGATCACGTGGTAAACAGCCATGTCCAATGGCTGTTCACCCCCCTCGGTGGCGAGCGGTGTCTCCGTGACACGCCGCCACCGAAGGAACAGGGATGCGCGCGCACGATCGCGCGCATTCCCTGTTTAAATGGGAGGACGTCATATGACGCCCTCCCGCAACGAGAGCCGTGCCGCCTGGCCGTCAATTGACGGCCGGCGGTCGGCAGGCGGTTAAGCACTGTTTGATAGTGTGAAACGCGTCATATCTTCTGTCCGTTCTGCTGTGATATGGTTTTGTGATTATATCCTTTACGAATAAAGGCAAATTTTTGGAGTGCGGCTGTCTCATCGCTATATGGATTGCCAGCACCTATGGCTTCAGAACTAGAGGAGAGGTTCTTTCCTGTCTAACCTACCTGGAGCTGTGATATCTCTTTCTTCATTGGCCGCTTGCCGCTGCGTCTGCGCAGCAGTCCGTAGCCAGGCCGGACATCGTCACTTCCGGTTTGAGGTGACGTATTTCCGTCTGGGACACATTCATATAGGGCTGCCTTCAGGCTGATTAGTTAGGCCACACTCTCTCTCCAGAAAAGTACACACGGCTCTGCCTCTTTACCATTTTTTACTTGCACTGTCCACTAAAGGTAAGGTTTGCAGGCTATTCATGGCTACCTTATTGGCATCCATTCAACTTTCCTTACAATTATTATTTTTCTAGCAATATTACATTGCCTTCTCCCCTTTCCTTTTGTTTTATTATTAGATATTGGCTATTTGAGTCATAGACCCTCTTTCTTGATCATTGGACAGTGCTGCTCACTGGTTCTACTAACAGTGACAATTGTTGGCTCATATTGCTGCGATAGACTACCTTCTATCAAAAGTGTGTGCTCTTTACTACATTTCCTGGACAGTTACCAGCTGTCTATAGTCAGAGGCGGCTCTAGGCTTTGTGAGGCCTTAGGCATAACCTAGACATGAGGCCCCATTAACGTCTATAATGGGAAAAAAATAATAATTCAAGCAATAAAAATTAATTGCATATATTAAGAGTACTGGTGTCAGTACTCTCTATCTCAGGGCTGGTGTCAGTGTGCTCCATCACACCAGTACTGAGAGCACACTGACACCAGCGCTGAGAGCACACTGACACCAGCGCTGAGAGCACACTGACACCAGCGCTGAGAGCACACTGACACCAGTGCTCTTAATATATGCAATTAATTTTAATTAATACTTAATACTGTGCACTGGTGTCATAGCTCTCAGTCGCATGCACAAACCCCCAGTCACATGTACCCCCCCAGTCACATGTACCCCCCCAGTCACCTGCACACCCCCAGTCACATGTACCCCCCAATCACCTGCACACCCCCCAGTCACATGTACCCCCCCAGTCACCTGCACACCCCTCAGTCACATGTACCCCCCCAGTCACCTGCACACCCCCAGTCACATGTACCCCCCAATCACCTGCACACCCCCCAGTCACATGTACACCCCCAGTCACCTGCACACCCCTCAGTCACCTGCAAACCCCCCAGTCACCTGCACACCCCCCAGTCACCTGCACACCCCCCAGTCACATGTACCCCCCCAGTCACATGTACCACCCCCCAAGCCCATGTACCTCATACATAGCAAGGCTCTGTCCCCTCACAGTTCAGTCAGTAGGCTGCACACAGACAGGCTACAGCGTACTGGAATTGGCTCCGCCTCCACCACGGAAGCCCCACCCTGGAAAGAGGGTGGACTCTGCGATCCTGTGCTGAGGTGCTAGCTGTGCCCTTGCACAAAATATCGGCTGAAAGGATGGACAGGTTTTGCTGGCGGGCGGGGCGGGGCAGTTGACGGTCTCTGTGTGTGTCTGCTGGTGTTCTGACGAGAAGGACACCTGCTGTTCCAGTGGAGTTTTCTTGAAAGGTGTGGAGACTGGGCAGTGCCCTGGTAGGACGGCCGGGGTGTTACAGAGCAGAGAGGAGGCGGACTAACTGACTGTACTCTGAATGAGGCGGCACGAAGCTCCGCTGATTGTACCTGGGACTGATGTAGTATGAGGATAGCCAGAGGTGGTTCTTTAGGCAAAGTTGGCGACGGCGAGGCCCCTAGGAGGGCGAGGCCTTAGGCGACCGCCTACTTTGCCTAATTAGAGAGCCGCCTCTGTCTATAGTGTTGGATATAGGCCTGTTTTAGCCATCTGGTAAGCCCTCCTTCTGCTATATTTTTCATATACTAGCTTCTATATGTGTGCTTAGAGGGCACGGCCAGATATGGGCTATATGTTATGCCTGACCGTGTTCTGTCTATACATACTGATTTTATGGCCCTGTCTGGCATATATATTTACACAGTTTTTGCATTTTCTGTTGCATTTTTCTTTATTATTTATAGATTGCGTTACTTGAATACTTGGGTCAATTTGTTTGACCTACATTTACCATGCGGTGTTATCTAGAAACCTTCTTATTATGTAAGTATTTACTTTTGTGTAATACAACATGTGATACCTGAGTTGCCATATACACACTCTTTAGCTTATTTGTACATTAGATCTTTTTATATATATGAATGTGTCCCCATAGGAGGGTTCTGTTTCCTGCCCCCTAGTGGTCACCGGACTTGAGCTTTTTCTCCGCCGGACTTTATCAAAATGACTATTTCATTCCTAATATTGTGCTTCTTTTATGTATTGGATATTATGATATACTTATTCGATGTTCTTTTACATATCTACTAGATCTGCAAGCTCCTGAAGAAGCGCAAATGTGCGCGAAACATGTAGAGCGAATCTTCTGTGTGACTTCATATTGTGACTCAACCACTCCACGCACCTTATTCCTATTGGATGCTGCTACTGGTTACCTTTAATATTGCACTGATCTGGATTAGAATATATAATTTGGAGGTGTTATATGAGTCTTTGGGGTCATAGAATATTATAATGTTTTTAAAAAATATATGTTAGTAAACCATGATTTTAACTCTATCCAATTAAAAACACAAATATATTTTTATAAATTCTATGCATGTGCCTATAAAGTCCATTTTCTAATTTTCAATTTTTTCTTTCAAACTACATTAGGACGTTGGCATATTATTATCTGTGTAACCACAGTGTCACCCTGTGAAGATACATGTTAAACCTTAAACTCTGTGTTTATCAATCTGGCTAGTAACACATTTCCTGTATTAGGATGTCTCCATTCTGGATGGAGGAATGACTGAGACACCTTTGGACAGCAGCACTGTCAATCTGTAGAGAGGAGAGTGTCAGGGCCGGTGCTACCACTAAACTAGACAGCTGCACCACTCAACAAAAGCACAGGCTGTGCAGCGTTTAGAGCTGTCACGGAATGTAGGGCTGCTGGCAGCATCCACTGCTGCTGCCGCCCGCTGTTCTCAGCACTAGGGTTTGGTTGCTGGGACCGCCCATGTCCTAGCAACCAATCACATGCTTGCCCCTCCCCCAGGCCCCAGCATTCAGAAGAGGAATAAGTTCCTCCTCCACACCTATCTGGTCCCAGTGCCCAGCCTTCCAGCTTCCACCTGTCCTGTATCCGAATGCTGCAAAGAGAAGGAACGGATCCTGATGTAAGCTGGGGTCTTCACAGAACTCCCTCCTCCCCTTCCACTACCCCAACTATTCTCCTAAACCTCTCCACTCTCCTTACCCCACTCTGTTCTTGCCTTCTAACTTTGGGGACCCTATAGAAAGGGACAGGGCTCTAGGGACCCTGATGTAAGGGGGCTCTGGGAACTTAGATGTAAGGGGGGCTCTGGGGACTCTGATGTAAGGAGGGTTCTGGGGACCCTGATGTAAGGGGGTGACTTTGGGGATCCTGAGGAAAGGGGGACTCTGATGTAAGAGCAAACTCTGGGGTCCCTGATTTAAGGGAAGACTCTGGGGACCCTAATTTAAGGAGGAGGGCTCTGGGGAAACCTGATGTAAAGGTAGATGACTCTGGGGACACTGACGAAAGGAGGGGGACCCTGATGTAAGGGGGGAACTTTGGGGACTCTAATGAAAGGGGTAAAATCTTATATAAGGGGTCAGGTCTGATAGCTGCCCTGTTCCCCACACACTGTACCAATGTTCCACATACCACTACAGGATTGGATGATGTTAGCTGCAGACAAAACCGTCGCCTGCAAATGACAGCCAATCCGTGAAGAAGAAGAGGTATCCAACCAATGAGGTGCCACGCAAGCAATGCTGCGCGCAACATCACTTCCTCCCAGCTCCCCAGTCTCCACACAAAGTTAATGTTGACAAGAAGGTAAGAAAGCATCCCTGCACAGGCTGTATTTGCAGCCTTTATTTGTTTTGGGGTGGGGGTAAAAGTAGCTGGTCTTGCCTAGGGTGCAAAATGGTCTAGCCCCAGCCCTGGGTAGTGTTAGATGTACTAGCAGATTTTGATAGATTGACTAACAAATTAAAGTCAAACTGACACTTTTTCGGCAGTTACATTAACAGTTTTACAGTTTTTTCTTTCCTTTTAGATAAAGGTTTTACATAAATGAATACAATCTGATCATTATAAGCACCCCTGTCAGTGGTAAATGGTTTGTCTCAACCCTCTGACTGCTACATCTGCAAGACAGCCTGGTCTGTTATAGTATGTTGGAAAATAACACACTGGCTGGATCACAAGGTGAAAGTAATGAAAAAAGCCTAATGATTACTGACGCCACAGTTAAGGATTGATTGGTAAGCCGCAATATAATACATTTTTGTTTTTGGGTTTAATATTGCTTTAGGGCTCCAGAGAAGTTCATTTTGATGCAATTTACATATCTAAATGTATCTTTATATACAAGGTATGTTCTTTTATACAGTCTTCCAATAGGTATAAAATAATGTAGTGTATCCCTGCAGGAGTCGCTACTTATGATCAGTGGTTGTCGGTCGGTCTGTGGCACCCCCCCTACCCTGGCACTTACCCCATTGGTTGCAGGTGGGCAGGCTCCTACGGGCGGCAGGCAACGGCCGGGTTGCAGACATCTATGTGCAGGTTGCGGGCTCTTACGGGCGGCTGGTTGCGGGCTTCTATGGGCGGCGGGCAGCAGCTCCTGTGTCCTCTCTGCATTAAAAACTGCGGCTTCCACAGTGAGGCTTCTCCCTCCTCCTCCTGGGCGTCCAATAGGATCGCCTGTCCTTTCAGCCAATCAGGTGACTGGTGTCAAAACCCGCTTCTGGTTTGCTGAATATTGATTCACTGTTGTAACACACCTGAGTGGGCTTGGAGCGCACTCTCTGCGACCCGAGGCCACCGATTTGCTCTAATCGGTGCTTAAAAAAACAGCCCCTCCGCATTGAAATCCATGCGCCGGTGTCCTGAAAGGAGCCGGATGCATGGATAGGGGTGGTGGCGATGGATGGGGGGGCGGAACCCGTGCGCCCTTAATGGATGGGCCGCCCCTGGTTATGACTGTCCTTTTCTCCGACACACACAGCATTTCCTTCTTCTCAATGGCTCAATAACAGTCTAGGAAATGTCTTTTTATGCTTTTATTGCTGTAAACTTGGATGAGGTGAGGAGATGCATGGGATACCCCCAAAAAAAACCCTGAATTAACTGAGGATGCATCTCTTCTCACTGTTCTGGCACTGTTCTCGCACAAGGTTCACCACCAGCTGGAAAATGCCAAGGACTTGCTTTTGTAGAACTGAGAACTGCACACAATCACTACTGCACAGAATGTAGGTCAGTACTCGCAATGCCACAGGATCATCAGTTTCCTCCTTCTGATATCCACTGAACATTTTTCAGTGAGGGAGTACCAGACTCACAATACCGCAGGACAGCTGGACACTCTTCCCCGCAGCTTCTCCCAGATATTCTCCAGTGAGACAAACAAAAACAAAGAAATTTCCCAGCTCAACTTACTGACCAGCCTGCAACCAACCGAATTGTCCCGTCTAACAGTATGTGTGAAAAACAGGGGTTTGGTTCGCACACTTTAGGGTACAGGGCACCCTAGTATTATCTGCAGTCCTAACTCAAAATTTTGAAAGCCTCCATAGTAGAAGCACATGCATTATAAGGCAGAGCCTTCCCCTCCTTAAAGCATTCACCCAGCATATAGCACAATGGGGGTGAAGCAAAAAATGGCAGAGAATGCAAGGTCAGCAGGGCAGTGTATAGGAGTCAGTAGGACAGTGTACAGGGGATCAGCAGGGCAGAGGATAGGGTTGGCAATTTGTAGGGGAGTATACAGAGGCCACAGGGGTTAGCAGGACAGGTGACGGGGTCAGCAGGATGGAGGACAGGGGGTCAGCAGGGCAGTGTACAGGGGTAAGCAGAGCGGAGGACAGGGGATCAGTAGGGCAGTGTACAAGGGTAAGCAGAGCGGAGGACAGGGGATCAGTAGGGCAGTGTACAAGGGTCAGCAGGGCGGAGGACAGGGGGTCAGTAGGGCAGTGTACAAGGGTCAGCAGGGTGGAGGACAGGGGGTCAGTAGGGCAGTGTGCAAGGGTCAGCAGGGTGGAGGACAGGGGGTCAGTAGGGCAGTGTACAGGGGTAAGCAGAGCGGAGGACAGGGGATCAGTAGGGCAGTGTACAAGGGTCAGCAGGGCAGAGGACAGGGGGTCAGTAGGGCAGTGTACAGGGGTCAGCAGGATGGAGGACAGGGGGTCAGTAGGGCAGGGTACAGGGGTCAGCAGGGCGGAGAACAGGGGGTCAGCAGGGCAGGGTACAGGGGTCAGCAGGATGAAAGATGGGGTCACTAGGGCAGGGTAGAGGGGTCAGCCGGACAGAAGACAGGGGATCAGTAGTGCAGTGTACAAGGATCAGCAGGACGGAAGACACAGGTTCAGTAGGGCAGAGTATAGGGGTCAGCAGGATGAAAGACAGAGATTCAGTAAGACAGTGTACTGGGGTCACCAGGACCGAAGACGGGGGTTAGTAGGGCAGGGTACAGGGGTCAGCAGGACATAAGACAGGGGGTCAGTATGGTAGGGTACAGGGGTCAAATCCCCCCATTCCTCCTCTTAACAAAAATCCTCCCACCCCCCTCCTAGCACAAATACTCCCTTTCCCCCTCCTAGCAAATATTCCCCCCATTCCTCCTCCTAGCAAAAATTAACATTCCCTGCACAAATAGCCCCCCATCCCCCCTCCTCCACAAACCTCTCATCCGATCTCAAGTACAAATTATTCTTACCACCTCCCCTCTCCCCACCGTAGTCTCAGTACAATTTCCCCACCTGTAATTTCCACCCCCTTCCAAACTTACAGGGGGGAAATCACTGCGGGGGGGGGGGGGGGGGGGGGGGCTGCGGGCTGTGCTCTCCCCCTCCTGTCATACCAGCACATGACACCAGATCCATAGATCAGACTGTACATGGTGTGATTACTGCCCCCCAAACCACATTTCCTGCTGCCAGAAGATGAGCAGTCTTCGGAGGACATAAGAGGCGCTAATCATACCGTTTATAGTCTGATCTATGGAGCTGGTGGCACATGCCTAATGGAGGGTCGCTGGAATGACAAGAGGGGGAGAGTACAGCACAGCTGCTTTCACTTCTCTATGGACTCTTCAGCTCCCTGCTCCAGGTTGCCTCCCTCTTGTCCAGAGTGTGGGGATGTGGTGGAGAAGAGCTCAGTGACCCCCCTAGATCCAGCCATGACTCCTCCTTGCCTCCCCTTCCTGTCTGTGTGCAGGAAAGCAAAACAACCAAGAAGGTGGAGGCAAGTTCAGCCACCCTGCAGTGCACTGTGTATGTGAGGGGCAGCCGGCATGTCTCACTTCTGGCTGCTTCTCACATACACATAGAAATGCTTGTGGCATGTGGGACTTCAGACACCCCGCACAAGCCGCGGGGCAGGTGTTACTGGTGCCCACACCAGTACGTGCTGCTGGGCATGCAACTGAAGCCAAGTGCAGGAAATTGTTTTGGCACTGGGCTTCACCCTGGGACAAAGACTTGATTTGCCAGGACGCCGGGACTTACATCAAATCCCGGGACAGTCCCAGCGGGGCGGTTGGGAGGTATGCACATATACAGTCAGGCTTGCCAAATCTTATGATCCCACCCATCACAGGATAACCATCAGTCGCCTGAATAATGAAAACCAGATTTATCAGATCTGCCAAATCTGACAATATCACCATTTACAGGATAACCAATAGACACCTGTAATAGCTTCAGAAGGACTGAAATGTTATTATGTGCACCAGATAATGAACAATTGTAAAGCCATTTGCCAATTCAAACGTGCATGGGTCTAGTTTCCACCCAAATAAAATCACACAGGTTCAGAGATTATAAGATATTTAATACTACTTCTGCTTATTTCCAATTTTGTAGGAGACATAGGTACAGTGGCAGCCCATCCATAGGGGGCGCACGGGTGCCACCCACCATATCCATGCATCCAGCCCCCTGATCTACATGCAGGGCGCCAGACGCATGGTTTCCAGTGGGGGATTTTTCTTTTTGATGCATGTGATTAGAGCCAGAGGCTCTAATAGGCTTTAAAAAAGAGTGGGCTCGGGGGGGCCCAGTTGGGTGACAATAGCGAATGAATATTCACTATTTTCACACTGATTCTGCCTCCTGGCCAACCGGGAAGGGGGTCCTGAGAACTGTTTCTCGATTAGCCAAAAGGAGAAGCTACCGTATGGGCCGAGGGAGGAGGAGGGGAGAGACGCAAGGCGAGGACACCGCCGAGTTGCCGAGGAGGAGACGCAGGGGAAACTGGCCAAACTGGGGAGAGTGGAGGGAAGTGTTGTGAGTGACAGCCACATAATCTGTGTAATTAATATGTGTATCTGTATAATCTGTGTAATTAATATGTGTTTGAGTTTAAAGGGATGAGGTGGCAACCCTAGGTGTAATGTTTAACTGCAAAGAACAATTGCTTGTTCATATGACACTCTCAGTGTTTGTCTAAAAGTTGCAGGGTTATTAATAATTGACATACAGTCTTGGGTTGCACAATGGATTATTCAGTTTATACCGTACATGCAGGTGTTGCTCAGATCAATGAGTGTGTGTTAGATCATACAGTTGTTATTCGTAAGTCCGACCCCTGAACAGACCTACAGTAATGTGGGCACATGCATAGTCTTCTTCACCCAAGAGTAAGGGATAAGTCACCCAGTGACAGGCAATGACCGGAGTGGATGACACTCATTCAGTCTATTTGGGCTTCCTCCACTAATGTCAGAGATACAGACATTTTCTTCAAGCCTGACCAGAGATATATCCATCGGCTGTGAGATTATCGACTATAACATCTAGCTGGTGAGTGCAAAAATGTACTGTTGGGGCACCATAAGGGATTTCGCCTGGTATGCTGTGTCTTGAATGTCAATAGCACAAGCATTTTGGCAAATTATAAAGCCCAAGGCACTGTCATACACTTAAGATATTTTTTTCCTATTGAGTTACACTATATTGTCAAAAGTATTGTGACGCCTGCCTTTACACGCACATTACCTTTAATGGGATCCCAGTCTTACTCCGTAGGGTTAAATATTGAGTTGGCCCACCCTTTGCAGCTATAACAGCTTCAACTCTTCTGGGAAGGCTGTCCACAAGGTTTAGGAGAGTGTCTATAGAATAAAATAGTGTTAGTTCCAGTTTTTTTTTTTTTATACCATACGATATTACTGCAAATGTTTTGGGGCAAACAAATGCAGTAAATTACCCAAATGTTTGGCAAAATATAAAAGACGAGGTTGCGCCGAGTAAATAGATAACCAACATGCCAAACCTTAAATTTGTGTGCACCCATGAAATGGAGGACTTTTTTTAGTACCCTATATTTTCTATGGGCGACGCTTCAAAAACCCCCTATAAATATCAATTTAGTGTTACGGAATAGGTCTGGTGCTAGAATTATTGCTCTCACTCCGACGTGCGTGGTGATATGTAACCAGGGGCGGCCCGTCCATTAAGGGCACACAGGCGCTGCCCCCTCTATCCACGCCACCCCCTATATGGTTAATGGATAGATTCATAGCATAGCATGAACCTATCCACGCCTGCCGCAGCCACCCCCTATTCATGCATCCAGCCCCTTTCAGGATGCCGGGCGCATGAATTCCAGTGGCGGGGGTGTTTTCTTGAAGCACCTGATTAGAGCCATAGGCTCTAATAGGCTTCAAAATAGGGTGGACTCGGAGGAAAAGCAAAAGGAGACTTTGCAGCAGGAGATAAGGACAGTAAGTGTGCTGAGAATGGGAGAAGTGTTGTGTCTCAATCTGAATTGAATCTGAATTAAATCTGAATTGCACCGGTTTATGCTTTCACTCCTGAGCTCTGTGTCCACCCCCATTCATCCAGAATCCTGAGCTCTTTCCCCACAAGAGTTTTCTTTTGGTGGTGTTTGATCACCTCTGCGGTTTTTATTTCTTGCGCTATAAACAAAAGAAGAGTGACAAGTATGAAAAAAACTATATTTTTTACTTTTTGCTATAATAAATATCCCAATTAAAAAAAAAAAATTTCTACATAGGCCAATGTGTATTCTTCTACATATTTTTGGTAATAATCGCTATAAGCGTATATTGATTTGTTTGCGCGAAAGTTATAGCGTCTACAAAATAAGGGATAGATTAATAGCATTTTTATTATTATTATTTTTTTTTGTTACTAGTAATGGCGGCGATCTGCGATTTTTATCGTGACTGTGACATTGCGGCAGACATATCGGACACTTTTGACACTATTTTGGGACCATTCACATTTATACAGCAGTCAGTGCTATGAAAATGCACTAATTACTGTATAAATGTCACTGGCAGGGAAGGGGTTAACACTAGGGGGCGATCAAGGGGTTAAATGTGTTAGCTAGGGAGAGATTCTAACTGTAGGGGGAGGAGATTCACAAGGGGAGGAGACCGATTAGTGTTCCTTTGTACTGGGAACACACCATCGGTTTCCTCTCACACACACAGATCCACGGTCCTGCTCTATCGGGCAATCGCGGGAGCCCGGCAGACATCGCGGCCGTCGAGCATGCGCTTCGGCTCCCGAGTGACGCGGCAGGCGCACGCCCCCTAGACGGCCGGGAAGCCGAGGACATCATATGACGCCCGCCCAGGATGGGAGATCCCTCCTGCGGACATCATTTGAAGATGGCTGGGATGGGAAGTGGTTAAGTTTCCCTCATTGTCAAGTTCAAAAGTTGGGAGGTATGTTGCTCTCCTCCCCTAGCTCTCTGTTCTCAGCTGCATAAGGAGCTTAAAGTGGATGTAAACCCACTCTAATCATTTCTAAATTACTTCCATAGTGCTGATCTTTAACCACTTCCCGCCCGGCCTATAGTAGAATGACGGCCGGGCGGTGGTTCAGTTATCCTGACTGTGCATCATATGACGCCCCGCGGGGCCGCGCATCATGGTGATCGGTGGTGCGGTGTGTCAGTCTGACACACCACTGCACCGATCTCGGTAAAGAGCCTCCGGCGGAGGCTCTTTACCACGTGATCAGCCTGTGCAATCACGGCTGATCACGATGTAAACAGGAAAAGCCGGTGATCGGCGGCTCTCCTGACAGGGGGGTCTGCGCTGATTGTTTATCAGCCAGCCCCCCCTTGGTTGCCCACACTGGACCACCAGGGAAGCCGCTAGGACCACCAGGGAAGCTCCTAACATGTGGATGGCCAGGTACATCCCCCATGGCCATCCACATGTAAAAATCAATGATCAACATATGCCAATCAGTGCCCACAAATGGGCACTGACTGACACCTCTATGGCACAATAAAAATTAGTGATGCCCAGCAATGCCACCCATCAGTGTCATCAGTGCCAACCATCAGTGTCCATGGGTGCCACCTATCAGTGCCCATCTATGCCCATCAGTGCCCACCTATCAGTGCCCATCAGTGACCATCCGTGCCACCTATCAGTGCCACCCATAAGTACCCATCAGTGCCACCCATAAGACCCATCAGTGCCACCTATGAGTGCCATCAGTGCCGCCTATGAGTGCCCAGCAGTGCCGCATACCAGTGCCACCTATCAGTGCCCATCAGTGCCACCTATCAGTGCCCATCAGTGCCGCCTATCAGTGCCACCTCATCAGTGCCACCTTATTATTGCCACTTCATCGGTGCCCATCAGTGCTGCCTTATCATTGCCCATCAGTGCAGCCATACCAGTGCCCGTCATTGAAGAAGAAAACATACTTATTTACAAAAAATGTTAACAGAAACAAAGAAAAAACGTTTTTTTTTTTCAAAATTTTCGGTCTTTTTTTATTTGTTGCGCAAAAAATAAAAATCGCAGAGGTGATCAAATACCACCAAAAGAAAGCTCTATTTGTAGGAACAAAATGATAAAAAAGTTGTTTGGGTACAGTGTAGCATGACCGCGCAATTGTCATTCAATTTACGACAGCGTTAAAAGCTGAAAATAGGCTTGGGCAGAAAGGTGTATAAGTGCCTGGTATTATAGTGGTTAAGGATATACATGCCTCCTGCATGTATCCTTACCTGTCAAATATCTCCCCTTTAGCTGTTTGGAGCCCTGCAATACTCCGGATTCTGTGGGCGGGTCTGTGGTCCAGAGCTTGGTGGGCGGAGTGATGTCAGTAAACTCCCCGCCCACCTCTACACTCCCATTGGCCAGGCATCAATATTTCGTACACTGAACTTCTGCTGGTCTCGTGGATTATGCCCCATGATCACGAACATCCAGTCAAAACCCAGGAAAGTCCCCACATGACTTCAGCATGCCCAATCATTCTGAGGTGTGGATCAGCCAATCCTGGGAGAGCTGGAGAAGAAAGAGGAGGGATGTGAAGTACACAGAATGCCTCTCTCACACTCGTGCATGTGATAAGAAAATCACCTGTCACTCACAGCAAGGGGGGAAGAACTGACTCCTATTTCTCTGTGTGTCCCTTGATATCTTACTGAAGAAAGATAAGAGGATTGCTCAGAGCTGGATTACCTCTTCCTGGCAAGACTGGGCGCAGATGAAATGACATCCTCTGCTGTAACAGATATGAGTCTTAATTTAAAAAAATAAAATTTGAGTTTACATCCACTTAGGGAATGTGATCACTTATAAAAAGGGGGGGGGGGGGGGGTATTTGGGTACGTATAATGATTTTTTAATATCTATACACAAATATTTTGTCCTGACATTCCCCCCCCCCCCCCCCCCCACGCACAGCCATTCACTGGGAAGACTAGTACTGCTGTTTCTCCTTCCCCAGCTCTCTGAGCTTCTTATGCAACTGAAAAGCAGAAGGTATGTGATCACTTAAACAAAGACAAAAAAGGTATTTGCAATGTTTTATACATGTATACACAAATGTTTTGCCTTTCATTCCTATTTTAAACGTAATGGGTTGTTTTACAAGGTGAGGGTTCACCTATACGTTAATGTTTAGTAATTGCCTGTGCTGTCTGTTATCAATTGCATTGTTCTTTGAGACTACAGAGCCATGCCCACCTGTTATTAAGAATAAGAGAACGCCAAGTGGACATTTTCTCACTGGTCAACATTGTAAGGGGCATTTTTCCCAGTGGCCATCAATGTAAGGGGCATTTTTGACACTTGCCACCAATGTAAGGGGCATTTTTCTCACTGGCCACCAACTAAGGGGCATTTTTCCACCTGGCCACAAAAGTAAAGGGCTATTTTTCCCACTGGGCACCAATGTAAGGGACATTTTTCTCACTGGCCACCAATGTAAGAGGCATTTTTCCCATTGGGCATCAATGTAAGGGGCATTATTCTCGGTGGCCACCAATGTAAGGGGCATTTTTATCACAGGCCGCCAATGTAGGGGGGCATTTTTTCCACTGGCCACCAATGTATTTTCACTGGCCATCAATGTAAGAGGCATTTTTCTCACTGGCCACCAATGTTAAGAGCATTTTTCCCAATGGCCACCAATGCAAGGGGCGATTTTCCCACAGGCCACCAATGTACGGGGCATTTTTCCCACTGGCTACCAATGTAAAGGGGATTTTTCTCACTGGCCACCGATGTAGGGGGCATTTTTTTTACTGGCCACCAATGTAAGGGGCAATATTCCCACTTGCCACCAATGTAAGGAGCATTTTTTTCACTGGCCACCAATGTAAGAGGCAATTTTCCCACTGGCCATCAATGTAAGGGGCATTTTCCCACTGACCACCAATGTAAGGGCATTTTTCCCACTGGACACTTATGTAAGGGACATTTTTTTTCCAATTTTTCCACTGGCCACCAAGGTAAGGGGCATTTTTCCTCCTGGCCACCAATGTAAGGGGCAATTTTCCCACTGGCCATCAATGTTAGGAGCATTTTTCCCAATGACCACCAATGTAAGGGGCGATTTTCTCACAGGCCACCAATGTTAGAAACATTTTTACCACTGGCCACCAATATAAGGGGCATTTTTCCCACCAGCCACCAATGTACAGGGCATTTTTTTCACTGGCCACCTATGTAAGGGGCATTTTCCCACTGGCTACCGATGTAAAGGGGATTTTTCTCACTGGCCACTGATGCAAGGGGCATTTTTGTTACTGGCCACCAATGTAAGGGGCAATATTCCCACTTGCCACCAATGTAAGGGGCATTTTTTTCACTGGCTACCAATGTAAGAGGCAATTTTCCCACTGGCCATCAATGTAAGGGGCATTTTTCTCACTGGACACTGATGTAAGGGGCATTTTTTCCAATTTTCCCACTGGCCACCAATGTAAGGGGCAATTTTCCTCCTGGCCACCAATGTAAGGGGCAATTTTCCCAATGGCCACCAATGTAAGGAGCATTTTTCCCAATGACCACCAATGTAAGGGGCATTTTTTCACTGGCCACCAATGTAAGGGCATTTTTTTCACTGGCCACCAGCGTAAGGCGCATTTTTCTCATTGGCCACCAACGTAAGGGACATTTTTTACAACTGGTCACAAATGTAAGGGGCATTTTTCCCTATACATTGGAATTACATTGAAATTCCAATACAATATTCCACTGGGCACCAATATAAGGGGCATTTTTCTCACTGGCCACCAATGTAAGGTTTTTTTTCTCACTGGCCACCAATGTAAGGGGCTCTTTTCCCACTGGCCATCAATGTTAGGAGCATTTTTCCCAATGACCACAAATGTAAGGGGCATTTTTCCCTATACATTGGAATTACATTGAAATTCCAATACAATATTCCACTGGGCACCAATATAAGGGGCATTTTTCTCACTGGCCACCAATGTAAGGTTTTTTTTTCTCACTGGCCACCAATGTAAGGGGCATTTTTTCCACTGGCCACCATTGTAAGGGGCATTTTTTTCGCTGGCCACCAATGTAAGGGCATTTTTTTCACTGGACGCCAATGTAAGGGTCAGTTTCCTCACTGTCCACCAATGTAAGGGGCATTTTTACAACTGGCCACAAAAGTAAGGGGCATTTTTCCCACTGGGCACCAATGTAAGGGGCATTTTTATCAATGGACACCAATGTATTTTCATTGGCCATCAATGTAAGAGGCATTTTTCCCACTGGCCACCGATGTTAGGAGCATTTTTCCCACTGGCCACCAATGTAAGGGGCGTTTTTCCCACTGGCCACCAATGTTAGGAGCATTTGTCCCGCTGGCACCCAATGTAAGGAGCATTTTTCCCTCTGGCCAACAATGTAAGTGGCATTTTTTTCACTGGCCACCAATGTAAGGGGCATTTTTCTCACTGGCCATAAACGTAAGGGGCATTTTTCCAACTGGCCACCAAGGGGCATTTTTCCAACTGGCCACAAATGTAAGGGGTATTTTTCCCACTGGGCACCAATGTGAGGGACATTTTTTCTCACTGGCCACCAATGTAAGAGATATTTTGCCACTGGCCACCAATGTAAGAGGCATTTTACCACTGGCCACCAATGTATAGGGAATTTTTCTCACTGGCCACCAATGTAAGGGGCATTTTTTTCACTGGCCATCAATGTAAGGGACAATTTTCCCAATGGCCACCAATGTAAGGGACATTTTTCCCACTGGCCACCAATGTAAGGGACATTTTTCTCACTGGCCACCAATGTAAGGGGCATTTCTCCCCCTGGCCACCAATGTAAGGGGCAATTTTCCCACTGGCCACCAATGTAAGGGGGGAATCTTTTCACTGGACACTAATGTAAGGGGCCATTTTTCCAGTGGCCACCAATGTAAGGGGCATTTTTCCCACTGACCACCAATGTAAGGGCATTTTCCCACTGGCCACCAATGTAAGGAGCATTTTTTCCCTGGCCACCAATGTAAGGAGAAATTTTCCCACTGGCCACCAATGTAAGGGGCATTTTTTTCACTGGCCACCAATGTAAGGGGCATTTTCCCACTGGCCACCAATGTAAAGGGCAATTTTCCCACTGGCCATCAATGTAAGGGCATTTTCCCACTGGCCACCAATGTAAGGGGCATTTTTCCCACTGGCCATCAATGTAAGGGGCATTTTTCCCACTGACCACCAATGTAAGGGCATTTTCCCACTGGCCACCAATGTAAGGGGCATTTTTCCCACTGGCCATCAATGTAAGGAGCATTTTTTTCCCTGGCCACCAATGTAAGGAACAATTTTTCCACTGGCCACCAATGTACGGGGCATTTTTTCCACTGGCCACCAATGTAAGGGCATTTTCCCCACTGGCCACCAATGTAAGGGGCATTTTTCCCACTGGCCACCAATGTAAGGGGAATTTTCTCACTGGCCACCAACATAAGGGACAATTTTCCCATTGGCCACCTATGTAAGGGCATTTTTCTCACTGGCCACCAACGTAAGGGACAATTTTCCTACTGGCTACCAATATAAGGGAAATGTTCCCACTGGCCACCAATGTAGGGGCATCCCGCCCCCCCAAAAAATGTTGAGGCCACCCACCTCCACATATATGCACATATGAAAGTAAAGGCATCCGTCGAGGCACCTAAGTGTGAAAATGTCGGTTGCGATACACATGTTACATACAGTGGCGGCTGGTGTTTTTTACTTTTGGGGGAAATAGCCACCTCCCGGTCAGTCGGTCGGTGGCGGGCAGCGTGTCCGGCAGCTTTCCTCCTCCTCCTGTGGTGTGGATCACCTCCGTGCATCCCCCTCTTCCTCCTCCAAGGCGTTCAATAGGATCAATAAGATTGCCTGACCTATAAGCAGCAGTTGTCCTTTGCAGTTAAACATTACACAGTGTTTGAGTGCAAAGAAAAATTGCTTCTTTATATGACACTCTCAGTGTATGTTTAAAAGTAGCAGGCTTATTAATAATTTACATACAGTCTTGGGTTGCACAATGGATTATTCAGTAAATACCGTACATGAAGGTGTTGCTCAGATCAATGAGTGTGTGTTAGATCATACAGTCATTAGTCGTAAGTCCGACCCCTGAACAGATCTAGAGTAATGTGGGCACCTACATAGTCTTCTTCACCCAAGAGTAAGGGATGACAGGCAAAGACCGGAGTGGATGACACTCATTCATTCTATTTGGGCTTCCTCCCCTAATGTCAGAGATACAGACATTTTCTTCAAGCCTGACCAGAGGTATATTCATCGGCTGTGAGATTATCAAGTATGCTTATCTCAATCTTGAGGACTATAACATCTAGCTGGTGAGTGCAAAAATGTACTGTTGGGGCACCATAAGGGATTTCGCCTGGTATGCTGTGTCTTGAATGTCAATAGCACAAGCATTTTGGCACATTATGAAGCCCAAGGCACTGTCATACACTTAAGATATTGTTTTCCAATTGAGTTGATTGTGGGTAATGATCTTTGTCCACTGGTGAGAGACAATTGGATGACCAATAATTTGAGTCACGCCGACATGAAGAGTGGCACTTCTGAAATTGCAAAGGTACAGTTTATAGCAGTTTTGCTCAAAACAATTAGTCAGGACCCAAATTGGGTTATGGATACAATTGGGTTGTACCACTTCTTTGTGTCCAAGCACTAAATCAGTAGATCATTGGCAAGTAATAAGGATTTTGAGTGACAGTACAGACAAGTATGAGGAGCTATATGCTTTCTATGGAAAGAAAATACAACAAAGATTTTATTTCCTTTGGTTTTGCTAATGCTTACAGTAATAGAATAGAGCATCCACAATTAGGGCCAGATTTAGACCTTGGGGGGCCCAGGGCACATCAGGTCCGGTGGGGGGGGGCCCTGATACACAGAGTTGGTTTACATTCTCAATGAAGAGTCACACAGTTTAAAAAAATCATGAACGTCATTCTTGAGGTCATGTCTACACACACACAGTCATATGGTATTTTTAAAAGCTATACAACATACCACAAAAAGTAAAATTTTTTACAGATTATGACTGGCAAAATATTACTTCCCAAGATACATTTATTAAAAGAAAGTAATGTTTTATTATTATACACTATATTGTCAAAAGTATTGTGCCACCTGCCTTTACACGCACATGAACTTTAATGCCATCCCAGTATAAAGAAAAAATATAAAACACATGCAGCGCTAAAAATGTGCATCTATATACTCAACATATATCTGTGAAAAAGTGCTGAAGACATAATATATACCTATTAGGTAATATGTGTAATGGTTAAACATCTAACACATAAACAAATTGAAATAAAAGTCCATAGATGTGTGATAGATCATATGTTAGTTCAAAAACACATGGGGGTTCATGGGCATAGATGGTGTCACAACTTCACATGGGGTGGAGACTGGAACAAACTCTGTATAGGGAGACACTTTACACATGGATCATCTAGGTTCCAAATGAAGACTGGCAATGGTAAAAATGGGTATCCTTACCAGAAGAGGTGGACACAGTCACCGTACGGTGGGGTGTCATACAGGCTTGAGGGATCCAACAATCCCAGGGATATCTAGCTAGAGAAGTCCTGACGGGGAGTCACGTCCAGGGCGACCATCACCGTTCAAGGGTCTGGAAGTTCCCGATCAATCCGGATGTCTCTCTCAGGTGGAAGGAGTGTGTAAAGAGAAATGGCTAGGGCTCAGCAGGGTCCCATTCATGAAAGGAGACAAGAGCAAAAATTCTCCACATAGGGCATGAATCAGTTAAATAAGAAGCTTTTATTGAAAAGCTGGGAAAGTGCTAAACAACGCACTTCAATATATAAAACGTGATCACAAAGAGGATAAAATAAAATAAAATAAAATCGCGTGATAGCAAGGCATTTGTAGGCATTAGCAACCCGACATGTTTCGGACCATCGTCCTTCTACTGGGGCATGAGCCTGAATGCCTGTACCACGCTCATATATATACAAGAATAATTACACCAAATATTAGTCAGCTGTGTGGAACATGGATAATTATATGGGTAATTGCATGGGGATACTTGGCAGCTGCATCAAGCAGCCACCCTGTGCTCAACTCAGTACAAAAATCTACATTGCTGACACTACAAACTCTATTCTAAATAATCCTCCAATCATGGCGCTCTATGCGGAGTCACGTGACGGCGTCACTGCGCTTGATGTCATCGCGCACCGGACGTCGCGCTCCAGGCCTCCTTTTCACTCAAGGAAGTGAGAGGCCAGATAGTGGAGTAATTACATCCACAACGGCCCTAGGAGACTGTCATAGCGCGTCAGTCCGGCGCGCTCCAGTGCGCTCGACTTCCGGTGTCCCCAATGAAGGGAATTGGGCATTCTAGATGCAGGAAAAATATAAACATATACATATGTAATCGGACAACACCCAGAGGCCAAATACAGATAAGCCATATGCATCCATGTACATAGCATTAAATCCATATGGTAAAACAAACAAAATATAGGAAATATAAAAAAATATATAAAAAAATATAGGAAAAACATATTTTTCTTAAAAACCAAAATGCCTATTAAATAAAATGAAGCCCTGTTGCGTAACTATGTAGCAAGGTCTCAAGAGCTGGCATAGAAATTAAAGTATATATCCAGGACTCAGAACCCTTATTAGGACTTGTTTATAAAAGCGTTTACGTCCCATTCAACGTTTAACCCATGAGGGGAGTAGCTTTTTAGTTGGTAAATCCAGAAAACTTCAAGCTGTGATACCCCCCTGGTACGTGGACCCCCTCTCCATGAAGGAACAAATTTATCTATGACCTGGAATTTAGAGCCCCTCGGATTTTTATTATGGGACTCCAGAAAATGGCGAGGGACGCTATGGTTAGTGCGACCTTTTTTAATAGCAGTAATGTGTTCGTTGACTCGAATGTTAAATGATCTGATGGTACGGCCCACATACTGCATATTGCAGGGGCATGTAATCAGGTACACAATGTAACGCGTGGTACATGTGACAAAGTGCTTAATCTGATAAATGGTGGAAGTAACGGCAGACTCAAAGCACACAGATCTGTGATTACCACAAAGATTGTGCATGCACACATTACATTTCTTACAGGGATAGTATCCTTTAGTTTCTGGGAAAAAGGACGGTCTAATGGGTGCTTCTATGACATTGTGAGAAATGCTATTCCGCAACGATGGAGCCCCCCTAAAAGTGACACCTGCCCTAGTAGGGAGCACCGGGCCCAGGACCGGGTCACTTCTCAGGATACTCCAATGGCGGTTTAAGATTTGTTTAATCTGTCTGTGCTGGACAGAGAATTGAGTGAAGAGAGACCACTTGAATTTGTCATTAGGGATTGGTTTTCGGTTGCACAGATGTCAACGTCTTACGGTCTATAAGGGAGACCTTTGTGATCTCATGATCTATGTGGGCAGGTTGATAGCCTTTTTCCAAAAACCGTTCTTTCAAAAATTGTGCTTGATGTAAAAAATCAGTGATGTTAGTGCAGTTCCTACGAATGCGTAGTAGTTGGCTGCGGGGGGGGCAAATTTGGCCCCCATAGCCACGCCTTTCCTCTGCAAAAAAAATTGGTTATTATACCAGAAATAGTTTGTTTGTGTTGCAAACCGTAGGAGTTCCATGATATAATGTTGTTGTGGTAATGGGATGTCATCACTAGCATTTAGATAATGTTCAACGGCAGCCAGACCCAACTCATGTGGGATGGAAGTATATAACGCTGTGACGTCAGCCGTGACCAGGATGAGGTTGTCTTGGTATTCAATACCTTCCAACCGACGACCGTGTCCCCCGTGTCTCTAAGGTAGGATGGAACCTTAGACACAAGGGGTTGAAGGAAAAAATCTATGTAGCGGCCGACTCTAGAGGTTTTAGAGTCGATACCGCTTATGATGGGTCTGCCGGGGGGTTTTGTACTATTTTTGTGGACGTTGTATCCCAGTATAAAGCCCCGTAAACACGGCCGGATTTTCCGACAGAAAATGTGTGATAGGACCTTGTTGTCGGAAATTCCGACTGTGTGTAGGCTCCATCACACATTTTCCATCGGAATTTCCGACACACAAAGTTTGAGAGCAGGATATAAAACGGATTTTGTTGTCGGAAATTCCGATCGTGTGTACACAAATCCGACGCACAAAGTGCCACGCATGCTCAGAATAAATTAATAAATTAAGAGACTACAGCTATTGGCTACTGCCCCGTTTATAGTCCCGACGTACGTGTTTTACATCACCGCGTTTAGAACGATCGGATTTTCCGACAACTTTGTGTGACTGTGTGTACGCAAGACACGTTTGAGCCAACATCCGTCGGAAAAAATCCTAGGATTTTGTTGTCGGAATGTCCGATCAATGTCTGACCGTGTGTACGGGGCATTAGTCTGTAGGATTTAATATTGAGTTGGCCCATCCTTTGCAGCTATAACAGCTTCAACTCTTCTGTTCTACCACAAGGTTTAGGAGAGTGTCTATAGAATAAAATAGTGTTAGTTCCAATTTTTTTATAACACCCGATATTACTGAAAATGTTTTGGGGCAAACAAACGCAGTAAATTACCCAAATGATAGGCAAAATATAAGAGACGAGTTTGCGTGTCTTTTATTTGTGTGCACCCATGAAATGGAGGCCTTTTTTTTAGTACCTTATATTTTCTATAGGTGATGCTTCAAAAGCCCCCTATAAATATCAATTCAGTGTTACGGAGGAGGTCCGGTGCTAGAATTATTGCTCTCACTCTGACGTGCGTGGTGATATGTAACCAGGGGCGGCCCATCCATTAAGGGCGCACAGGCACTGCCCCCTCTATCCACGCCACTCCCTATATGGTTAATGGATAGATTCATAGCATAGCATGAACCTATCCACGGCCAGTAGTAAAATTGCCCCTTACATTGGTGGCCAGTGAAATAAATGCCCCTTACATTAGTGGCAAGTGGGAAAATTGCCCCTTACATTGGTGGCCAGTAAAAAAAATGCCCCTTTACATTGGTGGCCATTGAAAAAAATCCCCTTTACATTGGTGGCCAGTGAAAAAAATCCCCTTTACATTGGTGGCCAGTGGGAAAAATGCCCCTTACATTGGTGGCCAGTGGGAAAAATGCCCCTTACATTGGTGGCCAGTGAAAAAAATGCCCCATACATTGGTGGCCGGTGGGAAAAATGTCCCTTACATTGGTGGCCAGTGGTAAAAATGCTCCTAACATTGGTGTATACAAAGTGCAGCGCTAATGTGATTGTATTTATCGGTGGCGGATTATCTACTGGCAAATTGTCTGCACCAAGTATTCATTTCAATTCACCATGTCACTATGATTGTTTGTTCATGAACTTTGATATTCACTTGTGAACACATATTTATTTCACTTTTGTTTCACAGTATTATTTTTCACCAATCCAAGTCAGTTTTTCACAACTGTCTATGTAACTACATGGAGAGTGTGTGATCATTTTATTACTGAGCATAGATATCATTTTTTTATATATACGTGCACTATATACTTATGAGGTCACTGCATTGAGTATATTTTTTCATGTTGTTGTGGTTTATTCCACCGATATCACATTAGTGCTGCGCTTTGTTATATATATATATAGTTTTCTTCACTTTGCAAATTGATCTCTTGCTGTGCTGGCTGCTATTTTTCTATTTAAAGAGACAGCGTGGCTTACTTGTTTTATAAATTTTACACTTTCTAACATTGGTGCCCAGTGGGAAAAATACCCCTTTACTTTTGAAGCCAGTTGGAAAAATGCCCCTTAGTTGGTGGCCAGTAAGAAAAATGCCCCTTACATTGGTGGCAAGTGCGAAAAATGCCCCTTACATTGATGACCACTGGGAAAACTGCCACTTACAATGGTGACCAGTGAGAAAATGTCCACTTGGCATTCTAAGGTTCTCAAAAACGGGTGGGCTTGGGGGGCAGAGCACTGCGTCTTGGCCAATCAGGAAGTGGGTCCTGAGACACGTTTCTCAATTGGCCAAAAGGAGAAGCTCCCCTATTGGCTGAGGGAGGAGGAGGGGAGAGACGCATGGCAAGGACACCGCTGAGATGCCGAGGAGGAGACACAGGGGAAGCTGGCCACCCATCGCCTGGAGGGAAGCGTTGTGGGTGACTGACCACTCAGGGTGTAATTATGGTTGCCACCTCATCCCTTTAAACCTGAACACATATGAATTACACAGGTTCTGAGGCTAATTTAATGCAGATAAGGCACGAAGTGAGTTTAATTACCACCTTAATCAGCCACAGAATCTGTGTAATTAATATGTGTTTGGGTTTAAAGGGATGAGGTGGCAACCGTAGACGTCAGGACAAGTCTGATTATTGGAGGAGAGCAGGCTGAGTTCCCAGCACAGCTAGAGAACCGACCACGCTGTGCTGTCATGCTTAGTGCGGTCAGTTTTTTTAATTTATAGGAAAGCAGAGGGACTGGCAGGAACACTAGGTGTTTCACACAAAGATAGCAATACAAAGAGAACAGGATACTTTTTCTGTACACGGTACAGCAGGCACATATCAGCATTATGAAATGCTGGGTTCTCATATTCTTTAAATACATAGGGCTGTGGAAAAAAAAAATCAATAATAAAAATTAAAGTAAATATAAATGTTGTCTCTTGATCAATAAAACTTAAAATGAATGCAATCTCAAACAAAAGTCCAGGTTTTAAAAGCGACAGTGAAAGTGTAATACTACACTGTCCCTTTAAACAATGAACAGCAGCTAACACAGCAAATAGACAGTTGAAAAAATAACATAGAAACTAGAAAAGCTACAATTTCTGGGGAAATTGTGTGAAGTGTTCTTGCCTACAACTGAAGTGGGCGGAGTAACTGGGTGGAGTGGCTTGAGTAACTTTTGTGTGGTTGGAGTGGCTGGAGTAACTGTGAAAAGTGTTAAAAAGCTTAATATTTTAAAAAGTATAAATAGTAGTAAAAAAGTTGAAGAAGTCCCATAATTAGCTGAAAGAGCTGTACATTTTTTTTCAAAAATGATTTTTTTTTTCAAAAATGATTTTTTTTTTTAATTATTTTTTTTTCAAAAAAATTTGTTTTTTTTTCAAAAATTATTTTTTTTTCAAAAATTTTTTTTTTTTTTTTTTAATTATTTTTTTTTGTTCATGGAGTGGTCATAATATTTTGGCTGATCATGGGGTGGTCATAATATTTTGGCTGATCATGTTGTGGTCATAATGTTTTGGCTGATAATGGGGTAGTCATAAATTATTTATATATATATATATATATATATATATATATATATATATATATATATATATATATATATATATATATTATATTATTATAGGTATTGTCAGTGTTTCCATATCATGTTTATACTGTTCAAATATTCTCTGTGTTAGTTTTCAATAGGAGTTCTGTAATTGCTCAGGTTGCCAGTAAAAAATGTGCTCCGCCAGTAAAATGTCCATGTTTTGTCAGTAAAAAATGCTGCAGGAGGTTGGCAACCCTGTGACCTAGTGTACTATGTAGCATAGGTCAATATGAAGTTTTTGTTGTTTTTTGATAATATCTCTAATATTTCATAGGCTGTGACTGGCTTGTGGATTGCAGATAGCTATTCAAGGTCAATTGCAAATAGACAGGTGCTGAACAATTTCTTTAAAAAAAGATGAGGAAGATGAAAATCCACTTTGCTTAAAGGTAAACATCAGCTCATTATCTAAAACTGTCAGAAAACAAAATTCAAAGCATTGATATAGCAGCCTGGAGGCATTCTGTACACCATTGGAGTACAGATTGCCACCGGAAATGTAATTTCCTGCCTGTGTGATTGGCTCATTGGTTACCTAAGAAGTTTAAGAGTGAAATATCCTCATATCTCCCCAGTCAAGAGGATAAGGGCACTTTAGGCCGTGCCTAACACAAAAATGAATGGTATTTAAAAAGATCATGTTTGTTTGTTAGTTAAAATCTTGAAATGTAATTTAAATACCAGAGCTCTGATGGTGGAGGTGGTTTTTGCGGCATGTTAGTATCAGGTCAGGGTCCTCAGGATCGGCCCACGAGGAGGTGAGCAAGCAGCGATCCAGTAGCAGATATAGCTGGGAAGGATCAAGCATAAGCATAGTCGGTAAACAAGTCAGAGGTCGGTAACAAGTGGTTGCAGGTTGGGATTATGCAGAAGCATAGTCGAGGAACAGGCCAAAATTTGGTAACGAGCGGTTGCGGAGATACGAACGGCAGTAGAGAGATATTGGCTGGAGGGAGCACAATAATCTGGCAAACAGGAAGTGCAAAGGGATGATTTAATAGGAAGTTCATGGGAGGAGTAAGGTGTTTCACCACTTCCCGCCCGGCCTATAGCAAAATGACAACCGGGCGGTGGTTCCGTTATCCTGACTGGGCGTCATATGATGTCTTTCAGGATAACAGCCGGCGAGCGCCCACGGGGGCGCGCATCGCGGCGATCGGTGGTGCGACGTGTCAGTCTGACACACAACAACACCGATCTCGGTAAAGAGTCTCTGACGGAGACTCTTTACCACATGATCAGCCGTGTCCAATCACAGCTGATCACGGTGTAAACAGGAAGAGCCGTGTAGACGCGAGTAGAGGAGAGATGATTGGCGGCTCTCCTGACAAGGGGGGTCTACGTTGATTGATTATCAGCGCAGCCGCCCCCAAGGATGCCCACCCAGGACCACTAGGGATGCCCACTACTGATGACCACCAGGTATGCCATCCATGACCACCAGGGATTCAAATCAGCACCCATAAATGATGACAATCAGTGCCCATATATGATGCCAATCAGTGCCCATCAGTAATGCCTGCCAGTGCCTCCTTATCAGTGATGCTTATCAGTGCCATCTATCAATGTCCATCAGTGCTGCCCATCAGTGCCACCTATCAGTGCCCATCAGTGCCACCTATCAGTGCCCATCATTACCACCCATAATTACCCATCAGTGCCGCCTTTCAGTGCCCATCAGTGTCGCCTATGAGTGCCCATCAGTGCCTGTCAGTGCAGTCTCATCAGTGCCCATCAGTGAGGGAGAAAACTTACTTATTTACAAAATTTTATAACAGAAACAAAGGAAGACGTTTTTTTTTTTTTCAAAATTTTCGGTCTTTTTTTACTTGTTTAGCAAACCACCAAAAGAAAGCTCTATTTGTGGGAACAGCGCTGAAAGCTGAAAATTGGCTTGGGCAGGAAGGGGGGAAAGTGCCCGGTATTGTAGTGGTTAAGGTGCAGCAGAAACAAGGCAGAAGGCATGATTGTCCAATAGATCAGACAGAGTGCTGTTCAGTATCTTCGGGGGCTCAGCAAGAAGAGACATTGCCAGACACAGCAGAGGTTGCAGATTCAGGCCAGGGTCCTGACACTGTGGTAGCTGGTGTTACATATAGTAAGCAGAACTGTGTTCAAGCAGCAGTACCATAGATTTCACTTCTACTGCCAGATAAAGAGAGAGTCAGTTAAAACACATCTTTGCCATTTAGGAGAAGCCTTTTTTTTCCCTGCTGTGAATACAAGATATCCTTTGATTCCTTGAGTTGGAGAAGCTGGTGGATGAAGTCATGATCTCTGACCCCTGCACTGCATTTTGTGCATTACATACCCCTGAAGCCTGCACTCTGTGCCTTACAGATGCTTGTCCTATAAAAACTATATTGTATATTCCATAAAGAAATCGTTAAAAGAGCAATCGATTTAATACGTAGTGTTGACGTGTCACGCACAAGTGAAAGTGATGTAGTGTGCGTGTGACCTTGTGGCCACACCTTTTCCCCCAACATTCCTACTCCGTTGAAGTGACCGGCGTCTGAAACCGAAATATCAGCGGATTTCGTAGTGGAAGCATCTACGTGCGTTCATAATATATGTTCGGTGTGTGTGTGTGTTCACGAACGTACGGTTTAGATTCAATATGGATGAGACCCAGAGGTCAAAAATTTGCATTATTGGACTTGGTGCTTTGGCCATCCATAAATTTTGCCAAAAGACAACTAGAAAGCAAAGAATGTGAACCAAACAGTTCATTCGTGTTTATGAAACATCATTCTTGAACACTGCTTCCGGGTCGTCGACTATTTCCGCTCATGCGTGATAATGTTCGAGAGATTTTTTACTGAGGTCCATCACACCAACGAATAGAATATCGTTCCTTGTCAAACGATACAGCACAATTTTTCCATTTTTTCAATCAATCTTTTTCGTTCACAATATTGATATTGGGTATTACTTGTTGGGCATCAACAAGTAGAAAATCGGCCGATCGTTCGCAGAACGGAAATTTTTGGCCGATATTCTTATCGTGTATTCCTGCTATTAGTGTTAGTTATCTAACCGGTGGCAACTTTTTTTTTTTTTTTTTGGGGCGTGGCAAACAACATTGCATGCGGGCAGCACTCCTAAGGGCGGGGGGCAGCGGCTTCCTCCCTCCTCCTCCTAGGCATCCAATAGGATCGCCTGTCCTTTCAGCCAATTGAGTGACGGGTCTCAGGACCCGCTTCCTGATTGGCCGAGAGGAGGATCAGTGTGACAATAGCGAATATTCATTCGCTTTTGTCACACAACTGGGTGGGCTCGGAGCGCAGTGCTCTGCTCCCCGAGCCCTATTTTGAAGCCTATTAGAGCCTCTGGCTCTAATCAGGTGCTTCAAAAAAACACCCCCCCCCTCACTGGAATCCATGTGTCCGGCATCCTGCATGTAGATTAGGGGGCTGGACGCATGAATAATAGACGGGCCGCCACTGTATCTAACTATTTTCAATGTGGACAAAATGGAAGCGATTCATTTAATGATGGTGTTAGGGTTATACATGTCTGTCAGACTCTTGCTTGTGGCACAGTAATTAAAGCATATTTAAGGAGTACAAGGAGGCTTGTTTTTTTTTTTTTTTTTTCAACCATGCCCCTTCCACTGTTATTTGGCCATATTCACTGTTTGCCATTGTTGATCTCCTTTGGGTGCCCAAAGGTGCTGGATGGGAGAAACTGATTGAAAGTAACCCAACGCACAGAGGGGAATAGAGTTGCCACCTGTCTGGGTTTTGAATCATGTGTCTGGGTTTCAGGCACACTGAAATCCGGACACATTATTCAGACTGGGCTGTGGCTCCCCAAGTAACCAAGATAGTCACACACAAATCTGTTGCCGTCCAGGAGCTGCGGACAGCTGTCTGGGGGCAGGTTCGGCATCACTGGGGGCAGGGCAATGGTGCCAGCAAGAGCAATTCGGTCACACCCAATGTTCGCTACGGCTCGCTATGCGCACCGCATTACTACTCTCCTTGGGGCAGCCAAAGGTGTCCCAGGCTGCTTAAGTATTCGGGTTTGGCTGGAAGAAAAGGTGGCAACCCTAGAGGGGAACCAGACATCTAACATTTTCTGAATGGACAAGGTAAAGAGGTGGGGCAGTGACATCATGCTCCCCACCTCATCCAATCAGAGAATGCTTTGCATTCATTGAGAAAATGTCTTTTTTTAGTATTTTATTTTGTATTTCTAGCATGGTAAACACAAAAATCAATGTGAGCACAAGGGACATTCTGGGCACAAGGGACAATCTGCTGGGAAGTTTCCCTGCGTACATGGGACACTTTCCTGGGGACTTTCCACTCACTGTCAGTTACACTCTTAGCACAAGGGGACACTCCATGCACAAGAGGCACTCTGCAAGGGACATTTGGAGCACAGGAGGCACTCTGCAGGGGACACTTGGAGCACAGGAGGCACTCTGCAAGGGACACTTGGAGCACAGGAGGCACTCTGCAAGGGACACTTGGAGCACAGGAGGTTCTCTGCAAGGGACACTTGGAGCACAGGAGGCACTGTGCACAGGACACTTGGAGCACAGGAGGCACTCTACAGGGGGCACTTGGAGCACAGGAGGCACTCTACAGGGGACACTTGGAGCACAGGAGGCACTCTGCAAGGGACACTTGGAGCACAGGAGGCACTCTGCAGGGAACACTTGGAGCACAGGAGGCACTCTGCAGGGGACATGTCAGGGAATCTAATTGACCAGACTGTGTGGACTGCACAGAGGAGACCAGAAACACATGTAAGTGAAATAATGGTGTTTATTAAACAAGTGAAAAGTAAAAGGAATATAAACAGTGCAAAACCAACACAACAAACCCACTACAAACAACAATATATACAAGTAAATGGAGATACCGTAATCGTAAACAAAGCCAGGCCAAGGTCATACACAGGAGGTCAGCAGATGGGTAAGGACGGGAAACCAGCAGGAAGGGGAGAGGATGGATGGTAAAGCTGCAGGGTAGGGATCCAAGGGAATCAGGAGGGACACGAGCAGTTTGAGCCTGGGATAGGGATCGGATCGGATCAGAGCAGCGCAGAGCAGGACAGAACAGGTTCACAATCAGGATAAGGCAGCAAGGTCAAGGCACAGGGAGAAAGATACCAAGGCAAGCCTATGAGGGCTTGCCGGGTATTTATAAGGCTGTGGTAAATGACCTCATGTCACAGCTGAGCGCAGTGTGTGCTGTTTGCTCCACACTGCCAGAGTGCACCCGCTGGTTGACACCGGTACTACGGCCCAAGGATGCAACAGTGCCACCAGCAGGAGAGACCTCTTACTGCAGGTCCTAGGTGTTGGAAGACACCTGCTGATGGACACTGATACTGCGATCCAAGAGACCGATAGCGCCACCAACGGGTAAACCCTCTCATGACAGTACCCCCCCCTAAAGGAGCGGCCTCCGGACGCTCCAACAAGGTGCATCTGTCCAAAGTTCATGGCCTCCAACCGAACAGATGAGGGCACATCAGGCCAGGCATCGGGTACATCAAACTGGACGGTGGGTTCGTCTGAGATGACAGTGGGCACATCCAAGCAGACGGCTGGCATGTCAGAGTCATTGAGCTGGGCGGCGGACAGGAACAACTTGAGCTGGACAGCAGACAGGAACAACTTGAGCTGGACAGCAGACAGGAACAACTTGAGCTGGACAGCAGACAGGAACAACTTGAGCTGGACAGCAGACAGGAACAACTTGAGCTGGACAGCAGACAGGAACAACTTGAGCTGGACAGCAGACAGGAACAACTTGAGCTGGACAGCAGACAGGAACAACTTGAGCTGGACAGCAGACAGGAACAACTTGAGCTGGGCAGCAGACAGGAACAACTTGAGCTGGGCAGCAGACAGGAACAACTTGAGCTGGGCAGCAGACAGGAACAACTTGAGCTGGGCAGCAGACAGGAACAACTTGAGCTGGGCAGCAGACAGGAACAACTTGAGCTGGGCAGCAGACAGGAACAACTTGAGCTGGGCAGCAGACAGGAACAACTTGAGCTGGGCAGCAGACAGGAACAACTTGAGCTGGGCAGCAGACAGGAACAACTTGAGCTGGGCAGCAGACAGGAACAACTTGAGCTGGGCAGCAGGCTCCGGGTCATCGAGCTGGGCAGCAGGCTCCGGGTCATCGAGCTGGGCAGCAGGCTCCGGGTCATCGAGCTGGGCAGCAGGCTCCGGGTCATCGAGCTGGGCAGCAGGCTCCGGGTCATCGAGCTGGACAGCAGGCTCTGGAACATTGGGCCGAACAGCGAGCACCGTAAGGGCAGGCCAGATTACAGGCACCGGCTCAGCAAGCTGGGTAACGGACCCCGGCCCAGTGGGCTGGGTAACAGGCCCCGACTCAGCGAGCTGGACGCCGGGCACTGGTTCGGCAAGCCGGATAACGGATACTGGCTTGACAGGCCAAGTGACGGACTTCGGTTTAGCAGACTGGGTAACGGGCACCAGTTCAGCAGACCGGGTAACGGGCACCGATTCAACAGACTGGGTAATGGGCACCGATTCAGCAGGCTGAGACACGGGCACCGAAACTCCAGGCTGAAACACGGGCACCGAAACTTCAGGCTGAGACACGGGCACCGAAACCTCAGGTTGGGACACGGGCACCGAAACCTCAGGTTGGGATACCAACATCACGACATCAGGCTGGAAGACAGGTACCAGGATATCAGGCTGGAGGATGGACACATCAAACCGGAAAGCAGGCTCACCAGGCTGAACAGTGGGCACATCAGGCGGAACAACAGGTACTGGCACAACAGGCTGAACAGGTACATCGGAGTCAGTAGTCGCTGGAGCGTCAGACTGGAGCATGGACACTGGGATTTCGGGCTGAGCAGCAGGCACTTGGACCTCAAACTGGGCAGCGGACACAGGCATTGGCACAACTGGCTGAGTAGCAGACACTGGCACATCAGGCTGGAAAGCAGACTGGGAAGCCGGCACCGAGACATCAGACCAGGCAGCGGGTGCTGGAACTTTAGACTGGGCAGCAGACACAGGCGCTGGCACATCGGGCAGAACAGCAGGTACATCGGACTGGTCAATAGTAGCTGGGGCGTCAGACTGGAACATGGACACTGGGATTTCGGGCTGGAAGGCAAGCTCCAAGACATCCGGCTGGAAGGCAGGCATATCAGACTGGATAGCAGGTGCATTAGACTGGAGAGCGGGTGCATCAGACTGGAAGGTGGGCACACCAGACTGGAAGGTGGGCACACCAGACTGGAAGGTGGGCACACCAGACTGGAAGGTGGGCACACCAGACTGGAAGGCAGGGACATCAAGCTGGAAGGCAGGGACATCAAGCTGGAAGGCAGAAACCAAGACATCAGGCTGAAAAGCAAGCTTCGGGACATCAGGCTGGGAGGCAGGCATGAAGAAATCAGACTGGGGAGCGGGCACAGACTGAAAAGCGGGCACCGGGACTTCAGGCTGGAAGGCAAGCTTCAAGACATCCAGCTGGAAGGCAGGCATATCACACTGGATTGCAGGTGCATTAGACTGGAGAGCGGGTGCATCAGACTGGAAGGTGGGTACCCCAGACTGGAAGGTAGAGACATCAAACTGGACAGCGGGCACAGGCATTGGCACAACAGGTTGAGTAGAAGACACTGGCGCATCAGGCTCGGTAGCAGGCACTGGACTGTCAGGCTGGGTAGCAGGCAGAGGTTTGACAGAATCAGGTGGGTTAGTTGGTGTGGAAGCAAGTTGGGTTACTGGCAGGATCGTGTGGGTGGGAAAGAATTTTTGTTTCTTTTTTGGTTTAGCCCATGCAGTCTTGTATGTAGGTGCAGGGCTGAAAGAAAAGAAAGTAACTGGATCGAAGGAAGACCAAGGAACTGTAGCTAGAGAGGGGTTTTGTGGGACTGTTACAGGTGGAGGAGAAGAGACAGGTGGATTGAAGGCGGGGTAGGTGCTACACTTGGAGACTGCGTAGTAGTATTTGGTAGGGGGTTGAGTAAACTGGGCTGTAGCTGAGGTTGCACAGGCGGCACTCTGCAGGGGACACTTGGAGCACAGGAGGTTCTCTGCAATGGACACTTGGAGCACAGGAGGCATTCTGCAGGGGACACGTGGAGCACAGGAGGCACTCTGCAGGGGACACTTGGAGCCCAGGAGGCATTCTGCAGGGGACATTTGGAGCACAGTGGGCATTCTGCAGGTGACCCTTGGAGCACAGGAGGCACTCTGCAAGGGACACTTGGAGCACAGGAGGCACTCTGGAGGGGACACTTGGAGCACAGCGGGCATTCTGCAGGTGACCCTTGGAGCACAGGAGGCACTCTACAAGGGACACTTGGAGCACAGGAGGCACTCTACAGGGGACACTTGGAGCACAGGAGGCACTCTACAGGGGACACTTGGAGCACAGCAGGCACTCTGCAGGGGACACATGGAGCACAGCAGGCACTCTGCTGGGGACACTTGGAGCACAGGAGGCTCTCTGCAGGGAACACTTGGAGCACAGGAAGCACTCTGCAGGGGACACTTGGAGCATAGCGGGCACTCTGCACGGGACACTTGGAGCACAGGAGGCACACTGCAAGGGACATTTGGAGCCCAGGAGGCACTCTGCAGGGGACACTTGGAGCACAGCGGGCACTCTGCACGGGACACTTGGAGCACAGGAGGCACACTGCAAGGGACACTTGGAGCACAGGAGGCACTCTGCAGGGGACACTTGGAGCGCAGGAGGCCCTCTGCAGGGGACAATTGGAGCACAGAGGGCACGCTGCTGGGGACACTTGGAGCAAAAAGGGTACTCTGTCAGGGACACTCCGAGCAGGGGCCATCAAAAACATTGAACAATGTTTAGGGGACAGGCTAAACACATAGGTGTTACTGTATCTGCCATAAGTATTTAGAATTATTTGCATTGGCATGTGAAATATCTGCATTGTGCTTAGACATACTAAGCTCTAGCGATTACCTTCTAGGTGGTTTAACCAATTCCCTCCCGTGACAATTTTTTAATTTCCAGCACATGTCTTAAAATCATTTTTTTGAAAGCAGAGACCCTCGAAAATTAAATGGTGGTAGTTGTAATTTTTTATGTTGCATGATATTTGTGCAGTTATTTATCAAATGCAAAATACGCTAAAATAAATTTTAGTGCATACAAAAATAATAGTATACCTGATTGCTTCCTCATAAAAAAGCCTCAAAAAAATGATTGGGCAGCTCTGATCTTTTATCAGAAAGCCCTTTGCCGACTCGTGAGCTTAATTTAGCCACTTGTTTGCCATGCCGTTTATAAAGATAGCACCTTGGTAGACAAGTGGTTAATAATGATTGAAATGGGCTTATTATTTGAACCTATTTGAAGTTACAGAAACTGTCTAGTCCTCTTTTATCTTTTATAGATAAGGAATCGAAAATGGTTTTGTTATTTTAGCTGATGAACATTGGTTAGACACAAAAGAAAATAGATCTGGCCAACCTTTCACCTAAAAGCAAAGTGGACCATTGATTGAAAGGTTTGAATACTTTGTCTCATTGCTTTGTCTCTCCAAGATAAATCACCTTGGACAAACATTGTGCTTGTTCCTCTCTCCTTCCTCTTCCTTGCGCTCTCTATTTACTAAAGCTGGATTCACCAGCGACCAAAGAGGGATCACTTTGATGCAGTTGGCCATATTGAACATATATTGCAATTTATATGAACCAAGAACTTCTGTTTTTTATGCAGAAGTTGGGTAGACATATTCATGCCATAAATACAGTATATATTTGCATAGTTGCCATTTGCCAGCATTTCAAAAACATTTCCATTTATGGTGTGCAGAAATTGTAGATGGAATATGTATCTTTATTTGGGGCACAGCATCCACTTAAGAGGGTCATGACATTACAAGATGCATATTGTTAAAGTGGAATTCCAGCTTCCCTCTAACTAGCTTGTAGGAGGGGTGCAGCGTGGTACGGCAACAATAATTCACACAGTCAGGGGCAATATTAAATTTATATTGAAACAATGCAACAACAGCTCACAACCATCCCTACCCAACCAGGTGTACTCACGGTTACAGCAGCTAAAAGAGAGGGGGTATTGGGACTTTAAATTAGGAACACATAAATGATGTGTGCCTCCATCCCTGTTCATAGAAATACATTGGAAAAAGTTGGGACTTTAAATGAGGCAAGTAATACCTATCATAGTATCAAAATATTGACATGTTTATTGGCGTGAACAATGAAAAAACATTGCATTAAATACATACAGAACAGAAATATCAGTCAATTTTTAAATGCAAGACATAACATGAAGTTTGTTGCCTAAATAAAAATTGTAACATAGCAAACAACCGCATAAAAGAGGTAACATGACGTGTCATTATGATGGAATAAAATGGTCTACCTATACTCTTGTGAGATTGGATGTATACGAATCAAAACTTGGACATGAAGTAATAGAAATCCTATATAAAAAACAAAACTGCATCCTATAAAGCTCCACGCGTTTCGTGGACCGATTCACTCATCAGGAGCAGATGCTTGACTTGTCTGCAAAATAAATATATATATATATATATATATATATATATATATATATAGACGCCATTAAGTATAAGTTAATATCCAGATAGTAATAAACGTAAGATCGAGATAAGGAAGAAAGTCCTACCCAAAATAACTTACATATGGTATTGGATCCAGCCTATGCAATATTGGAGAACAGGGGGGCGCTGTAAATGTCTAGCCCAGGAGCTGAGGTGATAGATATCCAATAGAGCATCGGACGCATATATAACTGTCACCAGAAAGGTGAAGGTCGCCATGTTGTGCTTGTCAGAAACCATGAAATCAGGCCGAGACAGAAGTACAGTTAAATTACACTTGTTTAATAATAAAAGTAAAAAGAACAAACGTAGTCAAAACATAGCCAAAGTTCAGTAACCGGAACGAATAGTCAGCCAAGCCAGAAGTCGGGGATCAATGTAGTGGAACAGCAAACAGGATCTGGAGCCAGAAGGGGGTGTCAGCAAAGCAAGTCTTGAACAGGATTTCTGTGATGTTGACCAAGGTGAAGACAGAGATCCTTTGGACTGGACGGCTTAAGTAGGCAGGACTGAAGAGCAGAAAATCATCAACAGCTGAGTAACTGTGGAGAGATAGAAGCTGGCAATTAGCCGACAGCTGAGTGGCCAGCTCAGAGAAGTTAGGGCTGAGCTCAGCCCTGACAGTGCTCAATAAAGCCGGATAATGGCTCCAAAAATATCTATGAAGATAGATTAATGTGTGTAAATATGACAAGTTGGATACAGTGGTGGCTGGTGCTCACTATTTTGGGGGGCGGCACAACCAACACTCACAATCCCCCCCCACAGGAGAAGGATGGCAGGCCATCCAAAACAGCACCCCCCGCGCGCGGGAGACACAGGCGGCGGTGACCATGTAAACCCCCCCAGGAGACGTACGGCGGGTCATCCAAAGCAGCAACCACCCCCCCCGGGAGACACAGACAGCAGTTATCATGTAAACCCCCCCAGCGGCGGTTACACCAGAGGCTGCCTTACCTTAAGGAGGCAGGGAGAAGGAAAAGCTGGGCCAGTCCAGCGAACACACAGGAGACATTCTCCTTCCAGCTGAATAGATACCGGAAGTGTGTCCAGAGACACGATTGGCCAGGGAGTCCTAAGACTCCCTGTCCAATAGGGGCTTCCTGATTGGCTAGGAGGAGAATGAGGAAGAATAGCAAATATTCATTCGCTGGTGTCACAGAGCTGGGTGGGCTCGTAGTGCAGTGCTCTGCGCCCCGAGCCCCACCCTATTTTGAAGCCTATTAGAGCCTCAGGCTCTAATCAGGTGCTTCAAGAAAACACCCCACCCCGCATTGAAATCCATGCACCCGGCATCCTGAAAGGGACCGGACGCATGGATAGGAGGTGGAGGCAGCGATGGATAGGGGAGGCGTGCCCGTGCGCCCTTAATAGACGGCCGCCCCTGGTTGGTAGCTGGTGCCTCCAAATGGTGGGTATAGCCCGAGCCCAACAGGAAGGCTGATAATTGCCATATAAAATTAAGATTATCACATTGTGTGAGCAGAAGGTGAAAATTGTGCATAGAGAGTTGCATAAAGAAAGACTAGGAAAATACCATGTGAGGTCAAGATTATCACCTAGTGTAAGAAGATGATAAAACTAGTGCACACAGAATTGCATGGGAAGTGCCTCAGAGGCAGATAGTGAGTGAAAGATATGAGTATACAAAAAACATAGTGAAGCCAAAATCCGGATAAATTACCTTAGGGTATTGCGTGATAACAGTCCACGGTTACAGCAGCAACATGAACTGAGCGAATAACAGTGTCTGTTGAGAGTGGCAGAATGTGGCCGGCCATCTTGTGCCCAATTGGTAAGATGTCCAGAAGAGATGCGACCCTACGCTTTCACTCCTCATCAGGAACCTTTCCCCACCACTAGTACTGTCCGTAACAGATGGGGTACCTTTCCCTGCACTACCCGCTCGCATAACCCACACCAAGCCCAAAGCCAGGGCTTTAAATAGGCTTTGCAAGTATGTCTATAATGGGGTGTGGCGCTACCTAATGAGTTATATGGGATGGGCAGCTGTATGGGGGGTGGGCTAGCTACTGTCTAAATTGGTGAGCGTGTTCCTCATATGCCCAAATTGTGTGATAGTTACAAAATAAATATTACCCAGTGAGAGTTATAGATATCATCATTCAATTATTCCAAAGTGTAGGCTTCTCTGTGTGATAAAGTAAATCGTGATAGATACCGTGCAGATTAGCATATGGTTCCTTCTAAAACTAAATAAGAGTGGAACTAGAAAACTATAAAACTATAATAGTCCCCTATAAACAGGTGATGTGCGATCAAAATTCTCATACATATAACATATTAGGGATACACTGTACAAGGCCATATACTGCAACCCCTACATATCAATTCAAACATGTAATCATAACATCAAACAAAATCGTGTAGAGTTCGTAGTTCATAAATTATATAAGATTTCTACAAAAAACGTGTTCAAGTTCTTCAAGCAAAACCGTGACTGGAGTGCTTTCAATGTTCTTGGTGACTTTTGTGCTCCCCCTCAAGGGTCCCCACTCACCAAATCCAATTACCCCAAAGGGGCAATGTGCGTATGGGTAAAACCTCCACGATCTCCTCACCACTGTAGTTGTTATGGCACCCAGGAAAGGAATATAGGCTCCCATAGTGTAGTAGGTAAAATTTATTGATAAGAATTCCAAATTATTAAAAATTAAAAATTAAACAAATAAGTAAAAAACAAGTCCAGCAACAATATCCCAGATAGATACACAAGTCCAGGTACAGCTAGGATGGAGTAATTAGCATCCACGAACTCAGCAAGTGATTGCCGGTAGCGAGACGCTAGATGGAGACAGTGCTGAGTGTTTGCACTCCACCTGCGTTCCAACAGTCCATGCCCGGAAATGACGTAGCGTGCGTGGTGCCGTCATACGCGTTTCATCATAGACGTCCTCAGCGACGGTGCCAGCACGCCACGCACTATGTCCATTTGTAGGGAACGGCCATATTCGTCATATCCCTCTATGGAGAGGACACCAATCAGACTAAGGAAAGGTGGAGTAACCCCTCCCGCCCCTCCCACAGTGTCCGCAAAGGTGAATCAATAAGATCCTCCAGTGGGATACCATATATTATTGTTCCGGACGTAAGTTGATTTAAAAAAAAATGTGCAAAAAATAGATACAATGCCTATAATAACACAAAATAAATCAAAATAACATAATTACTTCACCTATGTTCCCCTAGTATAATAACAATAAAGTGCGTCTAGTATATACGTCTCCCCTTGAGGCCCCTTATGTGCTAAGCATCGAGGTGCCCAACCTAAATTAAGTGGGGATCAAGGGGTTCAGAATTGGGTATACCTATTATCCCATTACATTTAACATTTACATTTAAATAGGCTATGCCTTTGCCTAACCCAAGATGGCTGCCAGAGTCACGTGGGGCAACAGTGACCCAGGAAACCATAGAATAACCAGGTTTCTTCTGACTTCCTCCCCAGCTATGGAGCCACTGTGGTTGAATGCCACCTGCAGTGGAGGACACAAACCTACAAGCTTTAAAACTGTCTCCACTCCCCTTCAAACACCCATGCTTACTAACCTGTGTAAGAAAGCTTACCTATCTTCAGGCCGCTCCAGTCTTGTGTTACAGGTCCCTCTGTGTCAGGGCAGCTTCGGGGGGAGGGGGGGAGGAGATTGGCCACTGAAGCCTATAGGTAACGTCACCACTCCAGGCTTAACCAGCCGTTGTTGAAGAGCTCTCTCTTCCCTCCCCTGCAGCTGCCGCTGGCTGACACAGGGGAGATCACGTGACCAAACCAGAGTGGACTGAATATAGGTAAGTATATACATCTTTCTTATGTTGGTAAGTATATACATCTTTCTTATGCAGGTTAGTTAGCAGTGGCAGTGTGTCCATAAGGGAGCACAAGCGCCGCCCCCTCTCTTCAGCCACACCCTCTATGACCAAAAGATAGATTCATGCATTGCATGAATCTATCCATGGCTGCCACTGCCACCCCCTATTCAGGCACCTGGCCCCTTTTCGGGTGCCGGGCGCCTGAATTACAGCGGTGGGGGTGTTTTTGAAGCACCTGATTAGAGCCATAGGCTCTAATAGGTGTCAAAAAAGGTCACCTGCGAGAGCCATGCTTGGCGCTCGCAATTCACTCAGGTGTGTTAGAACAGCAAATGAATATTCGTTGTCCTAACACTGAACCGCCTCTCCGCCAATCAAGTGCTCAGGTCTGTTCCCCGTCACCTGATTGGCTGAAATGACAGGCTCTGTGATTGGATGCCTGATGGGATTAGAGGACAGGAGGAGAGGACTGGAAGAGACACTTGAAGACACCCCTCAGAGGACACCGCTCACCGCCGTCACCCGCTGCCCCACCGAGACAGGGTAAGTAGCAGGCAGAAGGTGAGCGGGCGGGGGGTCACAGTGGCAGCATTTGAGGGTCACAGTAGCAGCATTCAAAGGCACAGTGGCAGCATTTCATGGGCATAGTGGCAGAATTTGATGGCACAGTGGCAGCGTTTGATGGGCAGAGTCGCTGTGTTTGATGGGCACAGTGGCAGCATTTGATGGGCACAGTGGCACCATTTGATGGCACAGTGGCAGCGTTTGATGGTTCAGTGGCAGCATTTGATGGTACAGTAGCAGCATTTGATGGCACAATGGCAGCATTTGATGGGCACAGTGGCAGCATTTGATGGCACAGTGGCAGTGTTTGATGGCACAGTGGGAGCGTTTGATGGGCACAGTGGTAGTGTTTGATGGGCACAGTGGCAGCGTTTGATGGAAAAGTGGCAGCGTTTGATGGCACAGTGACAGCCTTTAAAGGGCACAGTGGCTGCAATTGATGGGCACAGTGGCTGCAATTGATGGGCACAGTGGCTGTGTTTGATGGCACAGTGGCAGCGATTGATGGCACAGTGGCAGCCTTTCAAGGGCACAGTGGCTGCAATTGATGGGCACAGTGGCTGCGTTTGATGGGCACAGTGGCTGCATTTGATGTTTTTTTTCCAATATTTTTAAGTTTGTTTGCTCCCCCCCGAAAAATTTTGAGCACCAGCAGCCACTGTTAGTTAGTATAGGTAAAACAAAAACAAAGAAAATTCCCAGCTCTTACCGGTGGTATTATTATTATTGTTGATTTTTTAAAACTATGCAAGACGTTGTCTCGCTTGAACTGGCCACATTCATGCGTAGAACACTTGCCTGGTGGTATTATCCCACAACTGATTTAGAAAACATTCTCTGAATGGTTCGTTGCATTTCTATGAATACACATACATACGTGACAAGTATGTAGCACTAACTCTCGATGGAGCTGCTGGTTTAAGCGGGCTGTTACCTTCACTCTCGATACCTCTGTTTCTCTGGGTCTAGGGTTCCGTTTAGTTTACCTCTGGACGATATAAGCACCAACACTTGAGTATGTTTTCAAGGCTTTATTGAACCAAGTAACTAAGGAAGTAGCAGGAAAGAGGCAGGAGGAAAATGGCAGGGAAGCTCAAATACCTTTCTTTAGAACAGCTTTTAAAGTTGAATACTGTAATTGAATGCAATCCCCTTTTTGTGGGACACGATCTTTGCTCGCCTGGATAGGCCTCTCTCACTTGCCTAGGAGCCAGTATGTAGCACGAACAAAAGTCTCTGCCACAGACTTGCTTGAAATAAACCCGTACGATCCTCTGCCACAGGATGTATTGGTTCACGATTGGATGTCAGACACAGTACTTGGACCTCTAAGCCAACCCGGCAGTACCATGCAAAAAGACTACTTCAGGATACGTCCTCCAACCGAGTCACCAGGCCCCTTTCCAGACCAGCACTCTGCATGATCCTTCCATGACGGGTCCTCCCCTGGGATCTTCTCGGTTGTCCAGCTTCTTCCCTCTGGATAGACAGCTCAGGACCATTCCTCGGCTGCTGTGGTAGGCCCCAGACAGGCTTCTGGGCCCACCCACGCGCAGCAGCGATGCGGGCCTCCGGAACGGAGGACCACGAGATGGTACTCTAACACATACCTGTCGGCCAGGAGGGCCAGCAGGTGGCTGAAAACTAACCCCTAAACATGGCATCTGTCCCATAAATACCCTCTCCCAGAATGCAACTCGGAGGACCACCTCCACCGAGTTGTCTCCGGGACAGAGGAGCACTCATCCGCTTTAACACATTGCTTTTCCAACACCCGCCGATGGTAACAACGACACCCACCGGCACAATGTGGAACCACATGCAACGTCAGCCAAGCTGGAACAGAGGCAAATCTAACTCCCTATAATGAGCAATTCACTAAATTTACCTATCAAATGATAGATCATAAATCTACCAGCGCTACATACTCCCCCCACTACAATAGACGTTGTCCTCAACATCTGTCCAAAAATAATGATAATAACTCCCAAGCCTGAGAGTAGGTATTTGAGCTTAAAACTCGGATTAGATAAAGAAGAAGGAAAGACAGTGAAAAGACATTATAAGATTAACATCTACAGTCCCTGACAAAAGTCTTGTCGCTTCTCTATTTTGTAGAAACTTCTGCTATTAACCTGACTTTTAATTAATCAATTGGTATTAGAAATAGCTCATATGAAAAGCTAAAGTCCTCCCAAATGACGTTTAATGCACTGAAATAAATTAGTTTCACTGAAAAAAGATTTGTCATTTAATCAAGACAGACAGGTCAAATTTTGGCAAGACAAAAGTTTTGTCGCCTATACAGAAATTGAACAACTTTACTGAAAATCCAAAAATATGTCAGTAAATTAAGTAGTGGTGCTGTGAGATCCAAATTTAATATCTTGTATGACTTCTATGAGCTTGAATGACAGCATTCATGCGGTTTGACAAAGATTCATACAATTTATTGATGAAGTCATCAGGAATAGCAAAGAAAACAGTCTGCTTCCCAGAGTTCATCAATATTCTTTGGTTTCGTCTTCCATGCTTCATCTTTCATCCTATACCACATATGCTCAATGATGTTCATGTCTGGTGACTGGGCTGGCCAATCCTGGAGCATCTTGATCTTCTTTGCCTTAAGGAACTTTAATGTGGAGATGGAAGTATGCGATGGAGCACCATCCTGCTGCAAAATTTGGCCTTTTTTATGGTTGGGAATATAAGAGGTAGCTAAGATTTCTTGGTATTTTAGACTATTGACGTTGCCTTCCACCCTGCAGATCCCTTGCACACCCCCATACTGGATGTAACCCCAGACCATGATTTTGCAGCGACTGTGGTGTAATTCAACAGAAGATTCATCTGAAAAACCTTCTGACACTTTTACAGAGTCCATTCTTTTAGCAGGCTGTGGCCCTTGGCAAATGCCACACGTTTTTTCAATTGTCTTTTGTTTAGTGCTGGCTTATGGGCACTGATTCGACCATGGAGGCCATTTCGAGACAGAATCCGACAAACTGTTCTGGTTGACACAGGGACTTCAGGTGACCAGGTCTCGTGGAGCTCTGCTGCAGTAGAAAATGGGCTGGCCTTGGATTTTCGAGCCAACAAACGTTCCTCTAGAGCAGTTGTCTTGCGGGGTCGGCCTGACCTGGCCTTGTCCAAAACGTCTCCAGTCTCTTCAAATCTTTTTTTTATCCTTTGAACTTGACACTGAGACACATTGAAGGTGTCTGCCACATCAGCAGTGGATCTGGTCTTCAGCCTCTTGATAATCAACACTTTAGTCTCCGGGTGAATCTTAGGCATGTTTGCAGAGGTCTAGTTGCAGTTGAGAAGGTCTAGTGTACTGGTGTTCTTTTTATACACACCTGAGACCTAATTGATCCATTATTAGTCACAGGTGAAGCTCATATAACAAGGCGACAACACTTATGTCTTGGCAAAAATTGACTCAATGGGCTTTACCAAGCTGTGAATATTAGAATACTTTTCGTCAGTTTCGTTTTGCACTGAAACATTATTACAAAAGCTGTTGGGATTAAAATGACCCATTTCTTGTAACAAAATCTTGATTAGAAATATATTTTAGCGGCACTTCAGGTCAATTTGTACACAAGCGACAAGACTTTTGTCAGGGACTGTATAAAACAATATGTTCATGTCCGTAAACAAAACCATCCTATGACTGTACATAACCTCACTGTCTATCTAGCTGAAAATCCTAACAGCTTGATAGGAGATCAAATGGTTCCTGAAAAGGAAAGCATATTAACACACATATATCCTGTACAACTTCAGGAGCAAAGCCTCATTTAAAAATGAGACTCTCTTCCCATAATCTATATCAAAATAATCTTTAGGAGTCCATCCCTGTATACATTTTTTTTCTTTAAATGAAAGAAATCCGGCTAGCAAAAAGAAGTCCTTGGATTTGAAACACTGAGATGAATATCCAGATCTTGACCACGAAGATCTCTTTATACTGACACTAACTAACTAACTCCAAAGTTTTTTTGTCCATAATCACCAATAAAACTGGGGATCTGGCAAGGTCGGTGTCTTTCCCAGTTTATCCACTGTAGTAATGAAATATACAACGTCCTCTTTTCCGGGCCTGCAGATAACTACTTTGTCAGCATAGATGTGCCGACTGAAGTTCCAGTGCATAAAACATCCACTAAAACGTTCATCCATTTTAACAGAACATCCAGTCTTTCGGAAAGGCTTAGGCACAGACAAATAGTCCCAAACAGCTTCACTGTACCAAAGTTCCCGGTTAACTTCAATCACTTGCAATATGTCCTGAGGGACATAAGGGAACTCCAAGCCATATTCCGTAGCTACACGCTTGATCAACATTCAACATTCTCTGTAAACGTGCAAGTTTGGGCAAGGATCTGTTTTTCCCCATACCAGGAGGCACACATGACTCCAATGATTTGCTCATCAAAGACCCAGCCGGTGTCTGAAGTGAACTAACAACTTTTGACAATGTCTCATTTACAGTGCTGTGTGGCTCCACACAGGGCGACGTCTTCCCAGAACTCAAGGCTGTCCATTCAGGGAAAGTCATAGCAGAGGCGACATCCTCGCCTTGTGCCCACAACATATCTTGTGACATAGTCTCCAATAGGTCATCATCACCGGAAAGATCCGACAAGGATTCTATTTCCGCATCTCCCAGTTCTTCTGCTGGCAGATACTTATTTACAGTCCCAGATGCATCCCCCATCAGCTGCTTACCCGTTACCTATCAAATGGTAGATCATAAATCTACCAGCCCTACAAGTAGAAAAACCTATTAAAATAGGAGTGCCCTCTAATGACCTTCTAGGTGGTTTAACCACTTTCCTACCGTGACAATTTTGTAATTTCTAGTACGTCTTAAAATCTCCATTTTTTTTTTGCTAGAAATTACTGTAAACTCCTCCAAAAAGCATACGTTTTTCTGAAAGCAGAGACCCTGGAAAATAAAATGGTGGAAGTTTTATGTTGCATGATATTTGTGCAGTTATTTATCAAATTCAGGAAAAGAATACACTAAAATGAATTTTAGTGGAAATAAAAATCCCTTGTTTGCCATGCCGTTTATAAACATACCACCTTGGCAGACAAGTGGTTAATGGTGACTGAATTCGGCTTATTATTTGAAGCTATTTGAAGTTACAGAAACCGTCTAGTCCACTTTTACCTTTTCTAGATAAGGAATCGAAAATGGTTTTGTTATTTTGGCTGTTGAACATTGGTTAGACACAAAAGAAAATAGATCCGGCCAACCTTTCACCTAAAAGCAGAGGGGGCCATCGATTGAAAGGTTTGAATACTTTGTCTCATTGCTTTGTCTCTCCAAGATAAATCACCTTGGACAAACATTGTGCTCGTTCCTCTCTCCTTCCTCTTCCTTGCTCTCTCTATTTACTAAAGCTGGATTCACCAGCGACCAAAGAGGGATCACTTTGATGCAGTTGGCCATATTGAACATATATATATTATTTATATGAACCAAGTTTTTTTATGCAGAAATTGGGTAGAAATATTGATGCCGTATATACGGTATATATTTGTATAGTTGCCAACATACGTGTGCACAGCCTATTGCATCAGACATGTGCGGCTTGTTATGTTCCCAAATTGAAATTCGGACTAATTTTCGTTTTTCGGAAATTACAATAGTACCGAATTTAAATGAATCTGAAATAATGAAACAAAAAATCGGACGAAATTTGAATCGTTTTCAAATTTAATTCATTTTTTAATTTGAATACTTTTCAAATTTGAATTAGAAAAGTTTTCAAATTCGAATAGTTTTCAAATTCTAATAGTTTAACGAATTCCCAAGGAGAATAAAATAGAATAGAAAATAAAGGAATATAATAGAAAAATAGTAGAATAAATAAAATAACAGGATAGACTAGAATATAATAGAAACAAATAGAATAAATAGAATATAACCATCTTCTGAAATTCGAATTTCAAATAGAATGAATTTGAATTTGAATACATAAGAAAAGAATAGAATAGAAAAAAACAATAGAATAGACTATAATAGAATAAAAAAAAAGAATTAAAAAAACCCAATAGAATAGAAAGAATATAACCATTTCCCAAAATTCAAATAGAATGAATTTGAATTTGAATAGAATAGAAACGAATAGATTAGAATAGAAAATAACAGAATAGTATATAAAAAAACAACAGAATAGAATAGAAAAAATATAAACATTTAAAATTTCGAATAGAATAAAACTAAATAGAATACAATTGAATTGAAAATAAAATAATAGAATAGAATAAACAAATAGAAAAATAACACAATTAAAAAAACAATAGAATAGAATAGAAAGAATATAACCATTTCCCAAAATTCAAATAGAATCAATTTCAATAGAAAGGAATAGATTAGAATAGGAAGATGGTTATATTCATTCTATTCTGTTGGTTTTTTTTATACTATTGTGTAATTTTCTATTCTATTCTACTCTATTCTTTTCTATTCTATTCAAATTCAAATTGATTCTATTTGAATTTTGGAAAATGGTTATATTATTTCTATTCTATTCTATTCGATTGTTTTATTAATTCTATTCTTTTCTATTCTATTCGAATTTCAGAAGATGGTTATAATCTATTTAATTATATATTTTTTTATTCTATTCCTTTCTGTTCTATTCCATTCTATTCTATTCTTTTATTTTCTGTTATATTATTTTCTATTCTATTCTATTTTTTTCTAGTCTATTCCTTTATTTTCTATTCTATTTTATTCTCTTTGGGATTTGGAAAAATATTCGAAAAACTATTCAAAATTGATTCGAAAACTTTTCGAAACGACCCAAATTAGAAAATTTGAATAGGTTTGAATACGAATAAGTGAAACAAATTCCGAAAATGAATTAAACAAATTTAACGAAACAAATTGATGTAAGTAACGAATTGAAATGAAACTAAACAAATATTTTCGTTCTGCACATGTCTAATGTGCACCCCAAAGCTCAAACACACATGCTTTTCAATGCAGCCTCAGCTGCTCAGGACAGTGAATGATTGGGAAGTGCTCTGTGCTGAGTGACTTTCTGTTCATTCACAAACTGAAGCATAGTAAACACAGTTTACTATGCTTCAGTTATGAATGAACACAATGAGTGTGTTCATTTAGAAAAGGAAGGGGCCGGTAAATGACATATTGACAAGCTCCTTCCCCTGCTCTCCATCCTAAAACATCCCCCCGCAGGAGCTGAGGGGAGAGGGGAAGAGCGGAGGGAAAGCAGCAGCACTGCGGGGGACAACACAGGGGGAAGCCTGGGCAGTAGGGGGAATCGTCACCGCACAGAGTGATTAGGGTGAACACCTCCTGCGCATGCCTATGGTTGCCAACATTTCAAAAATATTTGAAATATTTTGAGATGGAGTATGTATCGTTGTGTAGGACACAGCATTTATTTAAAAGGGCCATAACATTACAAGAGGCATATTGTTAACGTGGAATTCCTGCTCCCCTCTAACTAGCTTGTAGGAGGGGTCCAGCGTCAACAATAATTCACACAGTCAGGGGCAATATTAAACTTTTATTGAAGCAATGCAACAACAGCTCACAACAATCCCGGTGAGAAGACTGCCCAACCAGGCATACTCATGGTTATAGCAGCAACATGAACTGAGCGGGTTCCAGCCAGAATGACAGTGTCTGTTGAGAGGGGCAGGATATGGCCTGGCCATCTTATGCCCAATCGGTAAGATGTCCAGAAGAGAACATCTTTCCCCACCACTAGTACCTTTCCCTGCACTAATCACTCACATAACGCACACCAAGCCCAAAGCCAGGGCCTTAAATAGGCTCTATCTAACCCAAGATGGCTGCCACATGGGGCAACAGTGATCCAGAAAACCACAGAATAACCAGGTTCCTCCTGACTTCCTCCCCAGCTGCAGAGCCGCTGTGGTTGAATTCCACCTGCAGTGGAGGAAACAAAACACACCTGCCTACAAGCTTTAACCACTTGCCGTCCGCGCTATAGCCGAAAGACGGATACAGCATGGACTTAATTTGCCGGGGGGCGTCCCTGGACATCCTCCCGTGCTTGAGCGGCCTGCACGCCCCCTGCAGGGCACGCGCGGTGCGCTCTGTGATCAGCGAGTCTATGAGACTCGCCTGATCACAGATCGGGGGAAGGGGTCGATCCCGACCCCTTACCATGTGATCAGCTGTCAGCCAATGACAGCTGATCATGTGATGTAAATAGAACCGGTAATTGGCTATTTTTCCTCCCCACGCTGATAGCGTGAGGAGGAAAAAAAAAAGCCGATCACCGGCGGCTGCGAGAGGGACATCAGTCCCGATCGTGGAGGCGTCACCAGGGTCACCTACCAGTGCCCACCAGTGTCACCTACCAGTGCCCACAGTGTCACCTATCAGTGCCTTCAGTGCCACCTATCAGTGCCCACAGTGCCACCTATCAGTGCCTTCAGTGCCACCTATCAGTGCCCACAGTGCCACCTATCAGTGCCCACAGTGCTGCCTATCAGTGCCCAGAGTGGCACCTATAAATCACCAATCAGTGCATCATTACTAGTGCTGTCTATCAATACCACCTACCAGTGCCACCTACCAGTGTCCATCAGTGCCACCTATCAGTGCCCATTAGTGACATCTATCAGTGCCACTCATTAGTGCCACCCATCCATGCCACCCATCAGGGCCCATCAGTGTCGACTTATCAGTGCCCATCAGTGCAGCCCATCAGTGCCCATCAGTGCAGCCTCATCAGCAAATATCAATGAAGGAGAAAAATTACCCGTTTGCAAAATTTTATAACAAACTATGAAACATGTTTTTGGGTTTTTTTTTTCAAAAATTTCTGTCTTTCTTTGTTTGTTTAGCAAAAAATAAAAACCCAAGTGGTGATTAAATACCACCAAAAGAAAGCTCTATTTGTGTGAAAAAAATGATAAAAATTTCACTTGAGTACAATGTTGTAGGACCATGCAATTGTCATTCAAAGTGTGAGAGCGCTGAAAGCTGAAAATTGGTCTGGGCAGGAGGGGGGTTTAAGTGCCCAGTAAGGAAGAGGTTAAAACTGTCCCCACTCCCCTCCAAACACCTATGCTTACTAACCTGTGTAAGAAAGGTTACCTATCTTCATGCCGCTCCAGTCATGTGATACAGGTCTCTCTGTGTTGAGGGGGAGGAGGTGGCGCCGACAATAGATTGGCCATTGAAGCCTATAGGTAAAGTCACCACTCCGGGCTTAACCAGCCGTTGTTGAAGAGCTCTCTCTTCTCTCCCCTGCAGCTGCCGCTGGCTGACACAGAGGAGATCATGTGACTGAACCGGAGTGGACTGAAAATAGGTAAGTACATCTTTCTTATGTAGGTTAGTTAGTATTGGGAAAATAAAACCAAAGAAAATTCCCATCTCAACATACCGAAACCAACCAAGAGCCATTTCACGGCACTCCGGTATTATCTGCAGTCCTAACTCTAAATTTTGAGAGCCTCCATAGTAGAAGCACATGCATTTAGACCCCTTTCACACTGTGCCGCCCATAGCGTCGGCGGTAAAATGCCGCTATTTTTAGCGGCGTTTTACCGTCGGAATTGTGGCACATTTCGGCCGCTAGCGGGGCGCTTTTAACCCCCGCTAGCAGCTGAGAAAGGGTTAAAACCGTCCACAATGCGCCACAATAGCGGCGTTTTGCCGGCGGTATAGCCGCGCTGTCCCATTGATTTCAATGGGGAGCAGCGGTGGAGGAGCGGTAAACACACCGCTCCTTCACCACTCTAAAGAAGCTGCTGGCAGGACTTTTCCTGATGCCCTGCCAGCGCACCGCTCCAAGACAATGGAGCAGCTGTTTGAGGACCGGATTGCAGGCGCTATTTTCAACGCTATAGCGCCTGCAAAACGCCCTCGTTGTGAAAGGGGTCTTAGATGGATAATGACATTTGTCTATACTGTTGGAATATGAGGGAATAAGAGGGAAATGATTTTTAGCAGGGGAACAGAGGGCAATGTTGTGTATTGGGGTGACAAGAGGCAGTGGTTCTCAGTGGGGGGATAGGGGACATTGGTAGTGTGGACGGGGCGGGGAGGGGGGGTTCAGGGAGTAGTAGTGCTCACTGGGGTAGAAAGGAAAGAAAATACTCAATGGGATGGATGGGGTGGGAACAGTGGTGCTCAGTGGAGTGGAATGGGGGGGGGGGGCAGTGGTGCTCAGTGAGGTGGAAAAAAGAGGGGGGGCAAGGGTCATGCTCTGTGGAGGGATAAATTGCCATTATGCTGAGTTAATAGGGAGGTTAGTGGTGCTCATTGGGATGGACAAAAGGGGCTGTGGTGCTTATAGAGGTGAAGGGGGAGCAGTGGTGCTTATAGAGGTGAAGGGGGGAGCAGTGGTGCTCAGTGGGGAAATAGGGGGCAATAATGCTGAGTGGGGTGGCCAAGAGGGGGAGTGGTGCTCTGTGGGGTAGACAAGGGGGCATTTGTGCTTAGTGGGGGGATAAGGGGCACTAGTGCTCTGTGGGGCAGCCAGAGGGGGGCAGTGGTGCTCAATGGGATGGATGGGGGGCAGTGGAGCTTAATGAGGTGCACAAGAAGGGGAGTGGTGCTCAGTGGGGTGAAAAGGAGGGGGGGTAGTGGTGCTCAGTGGAGGGAGGAGGGATAGATGGCATTAGTGCTGAGTAGGCAGGAATGTTAGTGGTGCTCATTGAGATGGACAGAAGGGGCAGTGGTGCTAATAAAGGTGACTGGGGGGGGGCAGTGGTGCTCAGTGGAGGAATAGGGGGCATTAGTGCTAAGTGGTGTGGCCAGGGGGGGCAGTGGTGCTCTATGGGGTAGACAAGGGGGCAGTTATGCTCAGTGGGTGGATAAGGGGCATTAGTGCTGTGTGGGTGGACAAGAAGGGGAGTGGTACTCAGTAGAGTGGACAAGATGAGGAGTGGTACTCAGTGCGGGGCACTAGTGCTCTGTGGGAGGGTCGGGGTCATTAGCCCTCAGTGGAGTAGACAGGAGGGCAATGGTGCTCAGTGGGGTGAAAAGGAAAAAAAGGGAAGGAGGGGACAATAGTGACTCTCAGTGGAGGGATAGATGGCATTAGTGCTGAGTAGACAGGGAGGTTAGTGATGCTCATTGAGATGGACAGAAGGGGCAGTGGTGCTCATAAAGGTGACTGGGGGGGGCAGTGGTGCTCAGTAAGTGGATAAGGGGCATTCGTGATGTGTGGGTGACCAAGGGGGGCAGTGCTGCTTAATGGGATGGATTGGAGGGGCAGTGGAGCTCAGTGGGGGGGGGGGGGGGACTGGTAGTGGAAGTGAGAGAGGAGAACATTCTTCTAGAGTTAATGATGTTAATGTTTTTTACAACAGCTCAGTTAGATGTTGGATTGGGTACTTTTTGCATAATAGCCACATAATACCAATGTTTATGATTAGTTGAAGAGCGGGTGAGTGTGAACCAGGTTTTTATTGTTGAAATGACAAAGGTGAAACAATGACTAACCTATGTACATGTATGAATGTGCATTTAAATGCATGTGTAAATGGGCTCTAAAGCATTTAAATATACCAAGTGAACCTGCTTAATGAAAATCTGTCCGTCAGGGATGAGCCGGGGGGGGAGGGGGGGGTGGTGCAGTGGTGCTCTGTGGGGTAGACAAGGGGGCAGTTGTGCTCAGTGGGGGAATAAGGGGCATTAGTCCTCTGTGGTGTGGCCAAGAGGGGCAGTTGTGCTCAGTCCAATGGATTTGGGGCAGGGGATTTCAGTGCGGTGGACAAGATGGGGAGTGGTACTCAGTGCGAGGATAGGGAGCATTAGTGCTCCATGGGAGGATCGGGGTCATTAGTACTCAGGAGAGTGGACAGGAGGGCAGTGGTGCTCAGTGAAGGGATAGGGGGCAACAGTGCTTAGTGGGGTGGAGGTGGACAATGGTGCTCAATGGGGTAGACAGGTATCAGTGGTGCCCAGTGGGGGAAGAGGGGCATTTAGTGCTCATTGGGGTGGACGGAGGGGGGGAGTAGTGATGCTCAGTGGGTTGGACAGGGGGCAGTGTTGCTCAATTGAGTGGATGAGGGCATTGGTGCTCAGTGTGTGTGGGGGGATAAATGGCATCAGTATTGAACAGCGTGGAGAGGGAGGTTAGTGGTGCTCAAAGAGGTGGACAGGGGGCATTGGTGTTTATTGCGGGTGGACAGGGGGGCAGTGGTATTCAGTGGGGTGCATGGGGGGTTGAGGTGTTCAGTGAGGGGATATGGGGCATTAGTACTCAGTGGAGTGGACATGTGCTAAGTTGGGTGGACAGGGGAGCAATGGAGCTTATTGGGGGATTAAGGGACATTAGTACTCAGTGCTGTGAATGTGGGAGAGGTGCTCAGTGGGAGGATAGTGGCATTAATGCTCAGTGGGGTGGACAGGTGCTTAGTGGGGTGAACAGGGGAGAAGTAGTTCTCATTGGTAGATAGTGGGCATTGGTGCTCAGTGGGGTGGGTAGGAGCAGAAGTGGTGTTTGGTGTGGTGGATGGAGGGTTGTGGTGTTTTGTGGGAGAGGGTGGCATTGATGCTCAGGGAGGAGATAGAAGACATTAGTGCTCAGTAGACACGTGCAGAACAAAAAAAAATTATTTTGTTTCGTTTCGATTCGTTATTTACTTAAATTCGTTTAGTTAAATTCGTCTCATTCATTTAATTTATTTTCGGGATTCATTTTGTTTATTTGTTTATTCATTTTCAAATCGATACGAAAAGTTTTCGAATCAATTTCCAATAGTTTTCGAATTTGAAACGTTTTCGAATTCGAATCGCTTTCCAATTTCCAAAAGTAATAAAATAGAATAGAAAATAAAGGAATAGAATAGAAAAAAAATAAATATATTTTTCTATTCTATTCCTTTATTTTCTATTCTATTTTATTCTCTTTGGAAATTGGAAAACTATTTGAATTCAAAAAGTTTTCGAATTTGAAAATTATTCGAATTCGAAACGTTTTTTAATTCGAATTGGAAAACTATTTGAATTAGAAAACTATTTGAAAACTATTTGAATTCGATTTTCGTCCGAATTCGAAATTTGTTATTTTGGATTCGTTTAAATTCGGTACTATTCTAATTCGGAAATTTGGATACATCTGAATTTCCGAATAACGAAAATTCGTCAGAGTTTTATTTGGGACGAAACGAACCGCACATTAGTGCTCAGTGGGGTATACATGTTCAGTGGACAGGGAGGGCAATGATGCTCACTGGGAGGATAGGGGCATTAGTGCTCACTATGGCACTCAGTACTGTGCTGGAGGATTCTGTTGCTGATTCTCAGAGGTTCCTGCTTGTCTCACTGATTGCTGCTGCTGGGCACTTCTGGCATAAGCCAAGGAGTCAATGTATACCAGCATAAGAGATACAGGGCGATGTCAGGGAGAGGCAAGAAGGTCCTTCAGCTGTAGACATGGACCGATCACCCCCCGGTTCAGTTTGTGCCATAACTCTCGAACATCACAAAAGTTCATACCCAAACCCCATTCAAGTCTATGGGACCTGAATTTAAGAAAAACAAAAGTCCCCATTTTGAAGGCTTATATGCAGGTTATTGGCCACAAAAAGGTTATGGGGGCCCGGGTACTGCCCTGGGTGACATGCACCAATGCAAAAAAACTTTTAAAAAAGATTGTTTTTAAAGGAGCAGTGATTTTAATGATGTTTAAAATAAAACAATAAAAATGAAAAATTCCTTAAATATAGTGCCTGGGGGGTCCCCTTAGTCTTCCTGTAAAGTGGAGCATCTGTACGATGTATAAAACATGCTGCAGCAAAACTGACATTTATTGAGAAAAAAAATAACATTTAAATTGCCGACAATACAATATCATTGCCGGCAATACAAAAATGTAAAAAAACAGCGTGAGGGTCTGGTATGGATTTTAAGGGGAACAAAACCCCCCCCCAAAAAATGGCGTAGGGTGCCCCCTACAATCGATACCAGACCTTTATCCGAGCATGTAGCCCGGCAGGTCAGGAAGGGGGGGGCAACACGGGGGTGTGCTTTGGGCCATGGGGGCTAGGCCCCCCGCCCCAAAACACCTTGTCCCCCTGGGCTGTGGTTGTGGGGATCTGCAGGCAGATCCTGCCCCCTCATGTCAATGAGTATGGGGTACGTAGTACCCCTACCCATTCACCAAAAAAAGTCAATAAGAAATAACAACACACACACATTTTTGACAATTTCTGTCCGCCATCTGACAGTTCTTAAATAGGTAAGGGGCGGAGCCACCTGGCAACGTCACCTGGTGGCACCGCCCCATGATTGGTACATGCTGGGTCAGTGACATCACCTGGGGGTGGTGCCCCCAGGTGATGTCGTCAGGTGGCCCTGCCCCTTACCTATTTAAGAACTTTCTGATGGCGGAGCAGGCAGATGACGGTTAGCCTTTGTCGCGAGCAAATCATTTCTTTTTCCGAGTCCAGCAGTGGTGGAGGCGTCATGATTGACAATGGATCTTCATCGAGGGACATTTTAATAAAGGAATCGTCAAAATCTGTGTGTGTTTTTATTTCTTTTTGACACTTTTGACCTTATACTCATTCACATAGGTGAGGGGTGCCAGGATCTGGGGCCCCCTTGTTAAAGGGTGCTTACAGATTCCGATAAGCCCCCTGCTGGCAGACCCCCACAACCACAGCCCAGGGTTGTGGGGAAGAGATCATTGTCCCTAACATGGGACAAGGTGACAAGTGCTTTTCTGCCCCAAAGCACCCCCCCATGTTAAGGGCATATGGCCTGGTATGGTTCGGGGGGGGGGGGGGGGCGGGGCGCTTTTCTGGCCTGCCCGGCTACGTGCTCGCATAAGGGTCTGGTTTGGATTTTGGGGAACCCCATTGCCTGGTATGAATTGGGGGGGAACCCCATGCCGTTCTTTTCACATTTTTCAATTGCCCGGCAATATTTTATATTTCATGTCAGTGGGGAAGCCTATTGACAGCTGATAACTCATCTGTTGTTATGAACGTGGCGGTCCGCTCCTTAACAACCAGCTATTCACTATGCCCTGATTGGGCAAAGCTTTGCCCAATCAGGGCTTAGAATGCCCTGGGCAGCATGCAGTGCATTGTAGGGTGCTCGGCGGCAAAAAAATGGCAAATTCGGTTGTTCACCGAATGGATGAACAGGCAATGTTTGGGCTGAACTGTTCACCCAACTCTATTCAGCTGATTGCTGTCTTAAAAGTTGCTTACTGCTTTCAGGCTGGGTTCACACTGGTGCGACAAACGCTCCGACATTGGGAACTCATGTCGCATGACGTGTAAAAATCAATGTTTACCTATGGAAGCCGTCCTAACTGGTCCGACACAAGTCGGTCAGACTTTGAAAATGCTCCCTGTACTACTTTGGTCCGACTTTGATCCTACTTCATCCCATTGACTATCATTGAAGTCGGATCAAAGTCGGATTGCCGTCTCACATGATCCGACTTTGGCATGTGACTTGTGCTCAGATGATCTTGATGGGGAACTCCGTGCCAAATTTTAAATAAAAAACCGGCATGGGTTCCCCCTCCAAGAGCATACCAGGCCCCCTGCCTCAAAGCACCCACCCCCCCATGTTAAGGGCGTGCAGCCTGGTACGGTTCAGGAGGGGGCGCTCGGTCATCCCCACCCCCATTCCTGCCTGGCCGGGCTGTGTACTCAGATAAGGGTTTGGTATGGATTTGGGGGGGACCCCCATGCTGTTTTTTGGGCATAGAGGGTTCCCCTTAAAATCTATACCAGACCCAAGGGCCTGGTATGCTCTTAGAGGGGGAACCCATGCCGTTTTTTTATTTAAAATTTGGCGCGGAGTTCCCCCTAAAGATTCATACCAAACACAGTGTCTGGGTATTAGTGAAAAAATGATTTTTGTATTTATTTTTTTTTTCTGCTAATTAAGGGGAGTGGTTAATTGTTCCCAGGTGTATAAAAGTGTCTACACACACTCCCCTGGAGCTTGCTCCCAGCTGATGGTGGCTTGCATGTGGATTTTGTGAACACAAGTGGAATTTTTGAACTAAAGTGGAGAGTTAAAAACCAGGAGTTGAAAACAGGAGTTTAAACAGAAGTCTTCTAATCTGTAAGTAACATCTTAAACTTCCCTTAAGTAATTGTATTGTAACTGGGAAATGAGTGCTAGCAGGGTTGAAGGTTTTGCTCAGTGCACAGTGTGCCACATGTATGCAAAATTGGTGCAACAGCTCCAGGATGGATACCGCTGTGACAGATGTGAGCAGGTTGCCCTTCTGGAAGCTTGCATTAGAGATCTGGAGGAGCAAGTTGCAACACTGGGCAGAAAGGACAACCTTGAAGGGGGTCCTCTGCTCGCTGAGGAGGTGGTCAGTAGGGTTGGTGTGGAGGGTGGAGGGGCAAGTCAGGATTATCAGATAGGAAGATGGGTTAATGTAGTTAGAGGGAGTGGAAGGGGCTTGCAGAATAGGAAGGCCAGTCCTGTGTTTGTGCATCAAAACAAATTTGCCAAGTTGGGTGAAGATGTGGAGGTGGCAAACACAGAGGTGGCAGCCCTAGATGTCACTGCTACCCCTAACACCCGGGAGAGCAGCCCATCTAGTAGAGGTGGTGAGGGGAGTGCAGGTAGGCCTAGACAGTTGGTGGTTATAGGGGATTCTATAATCAGAAGGACTGATAGAATAATTTGTCGCCAGGATCGCCTCAACCGAATGGTTTGCTGTCTCCCTGGTGCTAGGGTGCGGCATGTGGTGGACCGGGTGGATAAATTACTGGGAGGGGCTGGGCATGACCCAGCTCTCTTGGTCCATGTTGGAACCAATGACAGTATACATGGAAGGTGGAGGCTCCTTAAGAATCAATTTAAAGAACTAGGCTGCAAATTGAAGGGAAGGACCTCCAAGGTGATATTCTCTGAAATATTGCCTGTGCCATGCGCAACACAGGAAAGGCAGTGGGTGATTAGAGAGCTGAATGCATGGCTCAAGACCTGGTGTAGGGAGGAGGGATTTGGGTTTCTAGAGCACTGGGCTGACTTTTCATTGGGGTGCAACCTATATGCTAAAGACGGTTTGCACTTGAATGGAAGGGGGTCTGCTGTGCTGGGGGAGAGGTTTATAGGAGGGCTGGAGGAGTATTTAAACTAGGATTGAGGGGGGAGGGTGAACTAGAATTACATCAAGAAGATAGGTCAGTTAGGGGTCAGACATTAATGGAGGGTGGAATGGGGACAGATGGGGGGAGGGTTATGGCAGGTGTCAAGAAATTTCCCATGTTGCAAACAGCCATTGGAAACTGTAGTGCCATTTGTACTACTAAAAGATATATGAAAAACACCAGACCAAAATGTAGTAATGCATTAAAATGTTTGTTCACCAATGCCAGAAGTCTGCCAAGCAAAATAGGTGAGTTGGAAGCTCTGGTGCATGAGGTGAACTATGATGTAATCGGTATTGCTGAAACTTGGCTTCAATCCTCACATGACTGGGCTATTAATATTCCTGGCTATGCACTCTTTCGGAGAGACAGGGTAAAAAGGAAAGGTGGAGGGGTCTGTCTCTATGTGAGAAGTGATCTCAAAGCAAGTGTGAAAGAGGACCTGAATGATGGAGAGTGTGATGAGTCTGAAGCATTATGGGTAGAACTGCATATAGATGGGCGTAGTTCAAAGTTAATCATTGGAGTTTGTTATAGACCACCCAATGTTAACGAGGAGGTGGAGAATCAGCTCCTTGCACAGATGGAAAGGGCTGCAAGGGCTGGGACAGTGATAATAATGGGAGATTTTAACTACCCAGAAATTGACTGGATTAATGGCACTGCTGGGACAGTTAAAGGGCAAACATTTATAAACCTAGTACAGGACAATTGTATGGTCCAGTTTATTGAGGCCCCAACTAGGAATGAAGCTCTGTTGGACCTGGTAATCTCAAACCATGCAGAACTTATTACTAATGTGCAGATAAAGGAACACCTGGGTAGCAGTGACCATAACATGATTTCATTTGATGTTAGCTGTAAACAAGAAATACATAAGGGAAAGATAAAAACACTTAACTTCAAGAGAGCAAATTTTCCAAGGATGAGGGCTGCTCTCGAGGACTTAGACTGGGAGGGAATATTGGCAGCGATAAACACAGAACAGAAATGGGAATTCTTCAAAAAGACTGTTTGGGACCTCACTGCAAAGTATATTCCCATGGGCAATAAGTTTAAAAGGCTAAAAAGAAAACCTATGTGGCTCACGGTCAAAGTTAGAAAAGCTATAAACAATAAGAAAAGAGCTTTTAAAAAATATAAAAATGAAGGAACACTAGAGTTGTTTAAATGCTACAAAGAATTTAACAGAATATGTAAAAAGGAAATCCAGGGTGCAAAAATTCAAAATGAACGACAGATCGCAAAAAATAGTAGGACAAACCCCAAAAAATTCTTCAAATATATTAATAGTAAAAAGGTCAGGTCTGAGCATGTAGGCCCTTTACAAAATAATCTAGAGTGGGTGACTGGGGACAAGGAGAAGGCTAATTTATTAAATACTTTCTTCAGCTCTGTGTATACAAAAGAGCATGGGGAAGCTCATGTCCAGAATGGGGGTGGTATTGACACAGCCCCCAATGATCTGCAATGGCTCAAAAGGGATATGGTCCAGAAATATTTAGACAGAATAAAGGTGGATAAAGCACCTGGACCTGATGGCATCCACCCACGGATCCTAAAAGAATTGAGCTCTGTAATTTCAAAGCCATTGTATCTAATTTTTAGGGACTCATTAATGACAGGAATGGTACCACTGGATTGGCGCAGGGCGAACGTGGTGCCTATATTTAAAAAGGGATCAAAGTCTTTACCAAGTAACTATAGACCTGTTAATTTAACTTCTATAGTCGGGAAGATACTGGAGCGTTTAATAAAAGACCACATAAACGAGTTCTTGCTGGAAAAAAACATTTTAAGCAACAGACAGCATGGGTTCATGAAAGACAGAAGTTGTCAGTCAAACCTGATTTCTTTTTATGAAGAGGTAAGTAAAACCTTGGACAGAGGGGTGGCTGTGGACGTGGTTTACTTGGATTTTGCAAAAGCGTTCGATACAGTTCCGCACACACGGCTCATGTGTAAGGTAAAGTCTACAGGCTTGGAAATATCAGTTTGTAAATGGATAGAAAACTGGCTAAAAGACAGAATTCAGAGAGTAGTGGTTAATGATTCTTACTCTGAATGGTCTAAGGTTATCAGTGGTGTACCCCAAGGTTCAGTGCTGGGACCCTTACTCTTTAATATCTTTATAAATTATATTGGGTCTGGGATCAAAAGTAACATTTCTGTCTTTGCAGATGACACCAAGCTATGCAGTGGAATAACGTCCTTACAGGATGTCTCCAATCTACAAGCCGACCTCAATGCACTGTCTAATTGGGCGACTATGTGGCAGATGAGGTTTAATGTTGATAAATGTAAAGTTATGCACTTGGGGGCTAAGAATATGCATGCATCATACATACTAGGGGGAGTACAACTGGGGGAATCCGTAGTGGAGAAGGATCTGGGGGTTTTGGTAGATCATAAGTTCAATAATAGCATGTAATGCCAAGCTGCGGTTTCCAAAGCGAGCAAAGTTCTTTCTTGTATTAAGAGAGGTATGGACTCCAGAGAGAGAGATATCATTTTGCCCCTGTTCAAATCATTAGTAAGACCTCATCTGGAATATGCAGTTCAGTTTTGGGCACCAGTTCTCAAAAAGGATATCGGGGAACTGGAGAAAGTGCAGAGAAGGGCAACCAAACTGGTAAGAGGAATGGAGGAGCTCAGCTATGAGGAAAGATTAGAGGAACTGAATTTGTTCACTCTTGAGAAGAGGAGAATAAGGGGGGATATGATCAACATGTTTAAATATATAAGGGGTCCATATAGTGAACTTGGTGTTGAGTTATTCACTTTACGGTCAACACAGAGGACAAGGGGGCACTCTTTACGACTGGAGGAAAAGAGATTTCATCTCCAAATACGGAAAGGTTTCTTCACAGTAAGAGCTGTGAAAATGTGGAATAGACTCCCTCCAGAGGTGGTTCTGGGCAGCTCAGTAGATTGCTTTAAGAAAGGCCTGGATACTTTCCTAAATGTACATAATATAACTGGGTACTGACATTTATAGGTAAAGTTGATCCAGGGAAAATCCGATTGCCTCTCTGGGATCAGGAAGGAATTTTTTCCCCTGCTGTAGCAAATTGGAGCATGCTCTGCTGGGGTTTTTTGCCTTCCTCTGGATCAACTGTGGGTATAGTATTGGGTATATTGGATTGTACGTTTTTTTTTTTTTTTTTTTATGGTTGGACTGGATGGACTTGTGTCTTTTTTCAACCTGACTAACTATGTAACTATTAGACCCCTGCGCTTATGGTGAAAATTAAAAATGAGGAGCTGCAGCCTCTATCAATAAATTCACCCTAAGGTGAATGTAGAAGAAATGTGAAAAAGAGGGGATAGGTATGGCGCTGCTCTTATTAAGGGGTGACCTACAACCTCTAAATACTTGAGGGGTGTGTGTCACAGGTGCATTTAGTGCAAAAAGTGACAATAAAAGTGCAGAAAATAAATATTTGTATATTCACAAAAATCCACAAAAAAATCCTACTGTGTAAACTTCCTAACCGCATATATATAATGCATATTGTTATGTTCAAATGAAAATAAAATAAACACAATCCTGTGCAAAACCTGCAATTCAAAGTGACATTTCTGTGAAAAAAAATCCAACATATATCACTGGTGTATATTGTTGCTGTGAAACTGGGTTCAGAAATATGCATATACCGTCCTTAAACCCTGGTGTATAAAAAAGTCCAATAAAATATGTGCTCATTCAAATTGTTCTGTGCTTCTTGGAAAACAGTTCCCCATAAGAAACGCACTCACCGCTATTATTCACCCCACAAGGAGGTATTTCACCTTCACAGTATAAGCCATTGTGTAGCCTGTGGAGTGGGAGGAAACTCCCTGTCCTGTGTTCTCCAAGTGCCTCCTTATCTGCGATGTAAGTGGTCTCCTCACTGTTAACCTCTTAGATGTTGCCCACATGTAGAGAGGAAAGAGACTCCATAGTGTGATACCGTACAAATATCCAAACATTTATTAATAATACTGATGGGTACTCACATTTATTAAAAATCATTAAAAGCGAAAACAGTATTTAAAAACAGGAAACTGGAGCGATCAGCGCTCCACGGCTCGAAACCGGAAGTGATGCAATGATGCTGTATAGTCCCGCCCTACGCGTTTCGTCAATGGGACATCATCGGGAGCGGATATTGGCGGGGATCCAAGTCGGATCCCCGTTCATTGAAAGTCGGACGCATGTCAGCTTCAAGTCACAGGACAAAGTCGGATCCAAAGTAGGATGGCTGTCGCGTCGCACCAGTGTGAACGCAGCTGGCACTAACACAAGCAAGAAAGTATTTGGCCTTTGCCAAGTGTATAGCCGTGTGAAGAGGGTTCATTTAGAATTTTAACACGAGTTAACACGAGGTCATACCCGTCGTATAAAACCTCATATATTATATATGTAAGCTAATTGGATTCAAATACAGACATCTCTCCATTTCTTAAGTTGGATTGACAACTTTATGCGCATTTTTAAATACGTTAACAATCATACTCTGCCATTATCACTGATAGACCATATAATGCATGTTGGCAAATCAAAACATGGACAATGTACAAATATAAACCATTTAACTATGTTAAAGTGAGAAAGAAGGGCATTCTAGAGCACCCAAAAGTGGAACTTCCGCTCATTTGCCTCCTCTCCCCCTCCGCTGCCACAATTGGCACCTTTCGGGGGGGGCAGGATACTTGTCTTTGACAGGTATCCTGTTCCCACTTCCGGGATTCTGGGCCGCGGCCGTGACATGACCCCAGGCTCCCTCCTCCTCTCCCTGTCAACGGGCCAGTAGGAGAGAGGAGCGGGGCCTCGCGCATGTGCAGTAGGGTTCCCGGCGTGAAGCCATAAGGCAGCACCCGACAGCTGATGGAAACATCAGCTGAGGTACCGACATCTCTGGACTCCAGTACAGGTAAGTGTCCTATTGTTAAAAGCCAGTAGCTGCAGTATGTGTTGGGCAGAACACCGCTTTACTGACTTTAATTGTTTATGTGTTGTAAAACTTATATAGTTTTACAACAGCTCAGTGAGATATTGTATTCAGTAAACTTGGCATATTTGCCAAATCATAAATATGTTTATGAGCAGTTAAAGTGTGGTTGACTTCAACTTTTTGTTGAAGTGAGGAATGTGAACAGGCACCATTTACAACAATGGCTAAATTATGTACATGTATCAATGTGCATTTAAAGACGAAGTAAACCCTGATGGGTTTACTTCCTCTTTGTTTCCCTGCAAAGGTAAAGCATAATGGGCTACTATGCATCTCATAGTAGCCCATTACGTGTCACTTACCTGACACAGGAGCCTGCAATGTCATCGCTGTCCCCTCTGCTACGGAGCGTCCATCTTCTTTCCAGGTATCGTGGCTCCGGCGCTGTGATTGTCATGCGCACGGGAGCCGCCACTAATGGCATATCACCGTTAGCAGCGGCATGCTCAGTGCACCTGCGCGCCACTATCTACGGTGCATGCGCCGTAGACAGCGGCGCCTGTCTTTTTGCAAATATCTCCTAAAACGTGTAGGTTTAGGAGATATTTCTTGGACCTACAGGTAAGCCTTAATCTAGGCTTACCTGTAGGTCATAGTGGTCTGTAAGGGTTTACTACCACTTTAAGTACATGTGTAAATGGGCTCTAAAGCACGTGTACTGAAATATACCAAGTGAACCTGCTTAGTAAAAATCTGGCCGTCAGGGATGAGCTCAGGCAATGTTTAAATCTCAGTCCAAACCCACACTAGCTTTCCTGCCAGGTGGCTGTGAAATCACCCCAGCACTTCATTTCACGAATGCTTGTTCAAAGTCAATGACTAAAACATTTAAGCCATCAGATCAGTGTAATGCCCTGTACACACGGTCGGATTTTCTGACGGAAAATGTGTGATAGGACCTTATTGTCAGAAATTCCGACCGTGTGTAGGCTCCATCACACATTTTCCATCGGATTTTCCCGACACACAAAGTTTGAGAGCAGGATATAATATTTTCCGACAACAAAATCCGTTGTAGGAATTTCCTATCGTGTGTACACAAATCCGACGCACAAAGTGCCACGCATGCTCAGAATAAATAAAGAGATGAAAGCTATTGGCCACTGCCTGTTTATAGTCCCGGCGTACGTGTTTTAGTCACCGCGTTCAGAACGATCGGATTTTCCGACAACTTTGTGTGACCGTGTGTATGCAAGACAAGTTTGAGCCAACATCCCTCGGAAAAAATCCATGGATTTTGCCGTAATGTCCGATCAATGTCCGACCGCGTGTACGGGGCATAACAGTGAGATAACTATTATTTTCAGAGGTCACCAGAGGTGGCTTCCATGCTTCTCCCAGTGCTGGTTTCCTTTTGCAGGTAACCTTTCTGGGGGAACGTATAGACTGCCATTGGTGACCTCTTCTTTTAAAAGTTCTATTTGCCTGTCTTTCATGCAGATCCAGTGGCTTGTGTGGAGGTGCAGCATGGTGCAAAAAACACACAGAGTCTATATGCAGAGAACAGAACTTGTACTGATGCAGAATCCAGTAATTCACAACAAACCCGGCAAGAAGGCACCCGACCGGGACACTCACTGCAATAATCAGCAATGTGTAACAGAGCAGTCCTAGTTGTGCCAACAGCATCCGTCTTGATGGGCGAAATGGGGCCTGGCCGGTCCGGGCCAAAATGGGGAGGTCTCCAGAAGGATGGTGTGTCCATATCCTTTCTCTACTTGACTGAAACTTCTCCCTGACGCTTATCATTGTCCCTGTCCGACAGGTGACCTGTCCCTACAATTCCCACACGCAAAGTGAGTGCCAAGCCTGGGAGCCAGGGCCTTAAATAGGCTCTGCCTGACCCAAAATGTCTGCTAGAGTCACATGGGGTGGCAGCATCCAATCGGATAGCTTCCCCAGTAACCTATAGCGGAACCATGTTTCTCTTGACTTTCTCTCCCCTTGCGATGCTGTTGCGGTTGAACGTCACCTGCTGTGCAGAAAATAGATTGCATCTGCCTACAGGCTTCAGTTTGATTTTTGTCTGATCTGGAGCAAGTGTAGCTCAGGAATTATTGCTAAAAAAGTGAGTAAAATTTCAGGGCTTCAACTTTAACCTGTTTTCGATCGCCCCCCGTATATGTACTGCTTCCGGGTTTGTGGCACGCATGCCCGCTGCCGGCGACCAGCTCTCACTGTGATTAGACACAGCAGGAGCCAATCAGCGGGTCCGCACGGACCCAATATCCACCGGGACTCACCGATCTTTCCTGACTGAGGCGGCATGGCCGTCTGCCTATATAAACAAGGCAGATTGCTGTTCTGTGACAAGGGAGGACAGAGATCATAGTTAGGGAAACAAAACAAAAAAGGGAACCTACAAATGATGAGGTATCAAAAAACAAACCTCTGGTTACCTACCCACTCACTTGAATAAAGTGGGGCTCTATGGCCAAAACGTAATGCATATACAAAATAGGCAGACAGACAGAGCTGCCGTAAGGACCATTAATCCTCGCACACACAATCGGATTTTCCAACGGGACTTGTGTGATGACAGGCTGTTGGCGGAAAATCCAACCATTTGTACGCTCCATCGGACAATTGTTGTCGGATTTTCCACGGACAAATGTTGGATGGCAGGCTTTAAAATTCTCAGCGGACAAATGTCTGTTGTCGGATTTTCCGAGCGTGTGTACACAAGTCCGTTGGACAAAAGTCCAAAGTACAAACACGCATGCTCGGAATCAAGGACGAGCCAGAAGCGGTTGGTCTTGTAAACTAGCGTTCGTAATGGAGAATTAACATTCGTGACGCAGCAAATTAAGATATCTCGAAATGCAGCGCACAATTCTCTTCTTCTTTAATGGGATAATAATGAAGCTGCTTTGCTGGTGATACTGATGGAGTTATTGCAAACGAATTTCCAAAGGCTTTTTTTTTCTAGTGATATCAAGAATAATATTATTATGCTTTTTTTTTTCTTTTTTTGGTGCAAGTTACCACAACACCATTATCCCGTAGTTTTTAAGATCAAAGATACAACTATGTTGGTGTCCCTTGTTAATTTTACATTGTATTTTTTAAAATATAACTGCCTACTCCCAAACTGTCATTTGAAGTAAAACACATAGCCAAGTATTATTCTACACAATTTTTCTTTATTGTGCATTAAAAAAAGAAAACAAATAAAATTAGACATGCTATCTGCCAATAGAACTTAACCAAAAAGTGCATTCTATAAATCCAAAAATATAGAAAATATAACAAATCAAATCATTATTATTCAACCAAAAAATAAAATAAAAGCCTCATGCATGTGTCCTGCTTCTTAATATAAGGGGTCAACAATGCCAAGAGTTGGTGAAAGCAGGGGTCCGTCATCCGGAGATAATTCCGAAAATCATCTGGATTGTTCTCCTGGAGCTCCAGCAGCAAAGGCATACGACACAGTGTTAATTTCGTCAACTAAAACATTTTAGTCGACTAAATGAATACTATTTTAGTCGACTAAAATACGACTAAAACTAAAACAATTGAGAATAAGACTAAAAATAAAATGGCATTTTAGTCAAAAGACTAAGACTAAAACTAAATTTAAATTTGACTTCAAAATTAACACTGGTTTGTAGTGCATGTTCATACCTCGATGCCATAAATAATAACATATTCGATTTTTCACTCATAATGAGTTTGGAAAAAGTAGAGAAATGTTTAACTAATGCATTACAATTTAATTATGCCCATTCGATGTTAGATTACCAAAATTAGTTTTAGTCTACTAAAATGTACTGGAGACTTTAGTCGACTGAATACGGCTAAAACTAAAACAATTGCACACAGATCCACATCCTGTCAGTTGAGAGGAGAGCGATCTGTGTTCCCAGTACAGAAGAACACTGATCGGTCTCCTCCCCTTGTACGTCCCCTCCCCCTACAGTTAGAATCATTCCCTAGGAAACATATTTAACCCCTTGTGTCCCCCTAGTGGTTAACCCCTTCCCTGCCTGTCACATTTATACAGTAATCAATGCAATTTTATAGCACGGATCTCTGTATAAATGTGAATGGTCCCAGAAATGTGTCAAAAGTGTCCGATGTGTCCGCCATAATGTCACAGTCACGAAAAAAAAAAATCGCGATCGCCGCTACTACTAGTAAAAAAAATAAATACATTTTTTTTTTTTTTTTAAATGCCATAAATCTATCCCGTATTTTGTAGACGCTATAACTTTTGCGCAAATCAATATACGCTTATTGCGATTTTTTTTTACCAAAAATATGTAGAAGAATACGTATCAGCCGAAACTGAGGAAAAATTAAAAAAAAAAAAAAAAAAAAAAAAAAAATGGGATATTTATTATAGCAAAAAGTAAAAAATATTGTGTTTTTTTCAAAATTGTCGCTCTTCTTTTGTTTATAGCGCAAAAAATAAGAAACGCAAAGGTGATCAAATACCACCAAAAGAAAGCTCTATTTGTGGGGAAAAAAGGACATCAATTTTGTTTGGGTGCAACGTCACACAACCGCGCAATTGTCGTTGTCTGGGAAGGAAGGGGGTAAAAATGCCCTGTATTGAACCGGTTAATAAAGTTTGTTACATTTTTATAAATTAATTGTTATAATAAAATGGTGCTGGCTTCATAATATAATGAATAAAGTGAGTATAATATACAGTCCCTGACAAAAGTCTTGTCGCTTCTCTATTTTGTAGAAACTCCTGCTATTAACCTGACTTTTAATTAATCAATTGGTGTTAGAAATAGCTCATATGAAAAGCTAAAGCCCTCCCAAATGATGTTTAATGCACTGAAATAAATTAATTTCACCGAAAAAAGATATATCATTTAATCAAGACAGACAGGTAAAATTTTAGCAAGACAAAAGTTTTGTCGCCTATACAGAAATTGAACAACTTTACTGAAAATCGAAAAATATGTCAGCAAATTAAGTAGTGGTGATGTGAGATCCAAATTTAATATCTTGTATGACTTCCATGAGCTTGAAGGACAGCATCCATGCGGTTTGGCAAGGATTCATACAATTTATTGATGAAATCATCAGGAATAGCAAAGAAAACAGTCTTGCATGCCTCCCAGAGTTCATCAATATTCTTTGGTTTCGTCTTCCATGCTTCATCTTTCATCCTACACCACATATGCTCAATGATGTTCATGTCTGGTGACTGGGCTGGCCAATCCTGGAGCATCTTGATTTTCTTTGCCTTAAGGAACTTTGATGTGGAGATGAAAGTATGCGATGGAGTTCCATCCTGCTGCAAAATTTGGCCTTTTTTATGGTTGGGAATATAAGAGGTAGCTAAGATTTCTTGGTATTTTAGACTTTTGATGTTGCCTTCCACCCTGCAGATCCCTCGCACACCCGCATACTGAATGTAACCCCAGACCATGATTTTGCCTCCACCAAACTTCACTGTTTTCTGGATAAATCTCGGCTCCATGCGGGTTCCAGTAGGTCTCCTGCAATATTTGTGGTGACTGTGGTGTAATTCAACAGAAGATTCATCTGAAAAATCCACCTTCTGACACTTTTCCAGAGTCCATCCTTTTAGCAGGCTGTGGCCCTTGGCAAATGCCACACGGTTTTTCAATTGTCTTTTGTTTAGTGCTGGCTTATGGGCACTGATTCGACCATGGAGGCCATTTCGAGACAGAATCCGACAAACTGTTCTGGTTGACACAGGGACTTCAGGTGACCAGGTCTCGTGGAGCTCTGCTGCAGTGGAAAATGGGCTGGCCTTGGATTTTCGAACCAACAAACGGTCCTCTCGAGCAGTTGTCTTGCGGGGTTGGCCTGACCTGGCCTTGTCCAAAATGTCTCCAGTCTCTTCAAATCTTTTTTTTATCCTCTGAACTTGACGCTGAGACACATTGAAGGTGTCTGCCACATCAGCAGTGGATCTGGTCTTCAGCCTCTTGATAATCAACACTTTAGTCTCCGGGTGAATCTTAGGCATGTTTGCAGAGGTCTAGTTGCAGTTGAGAAGGTCTAGTGTACTGGTGTTCTTTTTATACACACCTGAGACCTAATTGATCCATTATTAGTCACAGGTGAAGCTCATATAACAAGGCGACAACACTTATGTCTTGGCAAAAATTGACTCAATGGGCTTTACCAAGCTGTGAATATTAGAATACTTTTTGTCAGTTTCGTTTTGCACTGAAACATTATTACAAAAGCTGTTGGGATTAAAATGACCCATTTCTTGTAACAAAATCTTGATTAGAAATATATTTTAGCGGCACTTCAGGTCAATTTGTACACAAGCGACAAGACTTTTGTCAGGGACTGTATGTGCAAACGATGCAATATTATGCAACCTTGGCCATTATGATTTGTGCAAATAAACGAATTAATATAAATAAACAAATGAAGCCGCGCTAATACTAATATACATGAAAATAACAGTAAGTGAACCAAAAAAGACAAATGATAATTTCAGTAGAATTGAACGTATAAAGTCCTTCAAATGCAGGTGAATGTGCATATGTTATACATTGAGACTGGTTGAAACAACTCCCAAACACCACTCAGACTTGTGAACCTCTACCAAATGAAATGCAAGCTTACCAGAAGCAAGCTAAATCATGCTTGCGGCCTACAACCCAGCCAGGGCCTTTATCCAAGGGATGGAAATTGCCAACACACAATGGTTCTTGGTATGCAGTACACAAGACCTCAATCGGGGATAGAGCAACTCCGTTATCTGATTGCCATAGACAAGGTAGTATTACCCAATAAAAGAGAACTCACCATAGTGTAATACATAATACACAGGTTCAGTGGCGTTGGCAGGGGTGGCTCACTGTGGCTGAAGCCCCGAGTGGATCCCCAAAAAGCCCCGGGTCTCGAGTGGGCACCGTTCTATCAATAGCCCCGAGCCCTGTTGAGCGGGAACCGATCTTATCCCGAGCACCGCTGAGTGCGGCCGAGTCACATAGCAGGTCCCTCCTTCTGGAGCCTGCAGCTCTGATGGATGTCCCACTGGTCCAATGGTGGGACCACTGGACGTGTGATGTCCATCATAGATGCTGCAGACTCCAGAAGGCGGGAATTACAATGCGGCTGCCGTGTGAGATCCCCACTTGGCTCTCCTCCGGCTGCCTGCTGTGATGATAGGTGCGCACCGCACACCACGGCTAAGCTGCTGCTACAAGACACATGAAGTCTCCTGGTCAGGTAGGTCAGTATGTATCACTACCGTCAGTGTATGTAGGTCAGTGTGTGTCAGGTAGGTCAGTGTATGCCAGGTAGGTAGGTCAGTGTATTTATGTCAGTGTGTGTCAGGTAGGTCAGTGTATGTCAGGTAGGTCAGTGTATGTATGTCAGGTAGGTCAGTGCGTGTCAGGTAGGTCAGTGTATGTATGTCAGGTAGGTCAGTGCGTGTCAGGTAGGTCAGTGTATGTCAGTGTATGTATGTCAGTGTATGTATGTCAGGTAGGTCAGTGTATGTATGTCAGGTAGGTCAGTGTATGTATGTCAGGTAGGTCAGTGCATGTATGTCAGGTAGGTCAGTGCATGTATGTCAGGTAGGTCAGTGCATGGCAGTGTATGTATGTCAGGTCAGTGTGTGTCAGGTAGGTCAGTGTGTGTCAGGTAGGTAGGTCAGTGTATGTATGTCAGGTAGGTCAGTGTGTCAGGCAGGTAGGTCAGTCAGGTAGGTCAGTGTGGCAGGCAGGTAGGTCAGTGTGGCAGGCAGGTAGGTCAGTGTGGCAGGCAGGTGAGTTTAGTGGTCAGCATTGATGGGCACCAGTAAGCCAGGCAGCAACCAGCAATTGAGCTTACCCCCCCGCCACACAACCCCACCGCCTAGACAAAAAACCCTGCGCTGCCGCCACAGGCCAACACCCCCCCCGTGCCAGCCTTGGACCTTGTGCTTAAGCTCCTGGTCTTTTTGCCACCTAGCAACACCCCTGCACAGGTTTAATAGAATTTAAAAAAATGCACTTACACAGAAGGCAACAGTAATAGCATAAATGGTAAAAAAGCTGGCTGGCTAGCGAACATACGTCCTCTCGGAAACTCAGTGCGATTATGTCAGTACACCACTCCTCCAGACACGCGCTTCGTCACAAACTGACGCCTTCCTGGGGCATGAGTGACGCACTGACGCATTGAGCTAAATAGTACACACAGCGCACCACACCTTGATCTGAGCCTTGGGTGGCGGAACACAGGAACTCTATCTGGAAGTCTGGCAAAGCATTACATATGCCAGAACTTACAAAAGGAGACTAGACTTATATTATAAACCTAAAAAAATGTGAAAATGTTATAAAAATTAGATAAAACAAGGAGAGTAAAGGAAGTTCATTTTTTCCTACCCTCCTATCTCAAAGCACCAACCATGTTGTATAGTCCTCACACATATTACCATCAAGAGGATTGCACATAGGGTAGGAACAGGGGGGTAGAAGCCAAAAAAGAAAGGGATAGGGGAAAAAAAAAAAAAAAAAAAAAAAAAAAAAAAAACTTTCATTTCCACCTATAAGGGCTATAATCAACATCTATATACAAAAAACTACTTAGTTTACAAATAGCTTAGTGTAGATTAAATTATCCCCAAATCACTGGAATAAATGGAACGTGTACTGGTATCTCCACCCCGACGAGAAAAGCCAGCCACATGAGTGGAAAAAATTAAACCATAAAAATGAGGAATTAACCCAAAAATGTTAGATTAACATTAAATATAAAAAAAAAAAGGGAAAAAAGGTGGGACGCAAAGAACTAAAAGAAGGGGTAAATGGTGTTCAATGAGATCACCTATAAAAAACAAATCCCTAAAAAACATTAAAAAAAAAGAGATTGTCCCCATAATACTCAGCCTTAACATTGCCACCCAAGACTCATATCAAGTTCACATTGATCCAAGAACACCTTAGGGGTTAAACCAACAGAAAGAAAATAAAAAACACAAAGACACACCCTAAAAAGTTAAACTACAAAAAGGATTTATTGCTTAAAAAAGCAAAGAAAATCAACAGACAGGACAACACACACAAAAACAAAACAACACTGAGCACAGTCCGGTAGCTTTGTGGTGGTCAGTAGCCTAACATCAAACCAATTGGTTGAGCAAGAATACTTTCCTTTTAAAGGGATCACAATGGATCACCTGGTTCACTGATTTTAGGGCCCTTTCACACTGGGGCAGTTTGCAGGCGCTATTGCGCTAATAATAGCGCCTGCAAACCGACCCGAAAGTGCCGCTGCTTTTGTCTCCAGTGTGAAAGCCCCAAGGGCTTTCACACTGGAGTGGTGCGCTAGCAGGACAGTAAAAAAGTCCTGCTAGCAGCATCTTCGGAGCAAAGATGGAGCGGAGTGTATACTGCTCCTTCACCGCTCCTGCCCATTGAAATTAAGGGTTTTTAACCCTTTCTCGGCCGCTAGCGGGGGCGGTTTTACCGACGGTAAAGCGCCACTTACAACAGCGGCGCTTTACCGCCGACGCCGCCCCCGCCCCAGTGTGAAAGAGCCCTTAGTGATGACTGACATCAGCACAAATATAGGGGAGACAGGGTAGGTGAGAGAGCGGGTAGGGGAAGACTGGTAGGGTAAGTATCACTGAGCCAGCATAATTGGAATAACCTTACACGTGTACTATTGAATTGCTGTAAAGGTATTTAGTCGGGGACAGCAGAATTGTCCATGAAAGTCAGGCAGTCCATAAAATACACTTAGCGTGGGTTTGGTCAGGTCCTCACAGGTGGTAATTTAACATTTATATTAATTATGTTGTCTTCCTTATTCCCAGAATAGTGAACAGTTCATGGATCATAATTCACTCTAGCATACGTATAATTAAATCACTCTATATTACTAGGTAAGAGCCTCATGAACCAGGGTGTGGGCATGTAGCTAAGTTCATCAAGTATATGTCACGTAAGAATTATCCATAAATTACCACCCAGTTATGGAGGGGTCTGTTCCGAGTCCTTTTCAGTATAACTGTAGACCAAAGTGACCAAAGTTTGGAACTCTGTGTTAATCATGGAGTGGCAGGTATGGAGTTAATTGTTGAAGAGGAAAAAATTCAGTTAACCTCAATACAGGAACTAAGAGGAAAGTGCACAAGGTTTGGAGACATTAAAAGATAAAGAGGAATTTATCAAACAAAACGAAAACTTAAAGAGGGAAATAGAAAAAGTACAACTTAACCTTAAAATTACCAAAGTAAGTTTAAACGTGACATAGCAGACTTTGAAAAAGAGTAGATCCAAAGGTCGGGGACAGCGCCAACAGTCGAGACAACGTGGACATAAATCTCAAAGCGACTCAGATGACAAGACAGCTAAGACAGTGATTTTTTTTAGACCAAGTTGGGTCGTAGCCGATCACCGATCAAGCACCTCCCCCCTAAACCAATTCCACATTAAAAACCAGCAAGCAGTCAAAAACGACCAACGAATGTACATACACCAGGAGCCAAAAAAGAAATTGATGGACCTACCACTGCAACATACTGCTCAAATAAATAGGGATATGAAGGTAGTGAACTTGTCTGATTTTGATCTAACCTTAGATCATAAAAGTCTACTACAAAAAGGCATGTCCTTTTCCCTGGTAGCAAGTATGGATGAATTCACGGTATACAAAGATGTTACATTGTGTCAGAGAATCTAATTGACCAGACTGTGTGGACTGCACAGAGGAGACCAGAAACACATGTAAGTGAAATAATGGTGTTTATTAAACAAGTGAAAAGTAAAAGGAATATAAACAGTGCAAAACCAACACAACAAACCCACTACAAACAACAATATATACAAGTAAATGGAGATACCGTAATCGTAAACAAAGCCAGGCCAAGGTCATACACAGGAGGTCAGCAGATGGGTAAGGACGGGAAACCAGCAGGAAGGGGAGAGGATGGATGGTAAAGCTGCAGGGTAGGGATCCAAGGGAATCAGGAGGGACCCGAGCAGGATGAGCCTGGGATAGGGATCGGATCGGATCAGAGCGGAGCAGGACAGAACAGGTTCACAATCAGGATAAGGCAGCAAGGTCAAGGCACAGGGAGAAAGATACCAAGGCAAGCCTATGAGGGCTTGCCGGGTATTTATAAGGCTGTGGTAATTGACCTCATGTCACAGCTGAGCGCAGTGTGTGCTGTTTGCTCCACACTGCCAGAGTGCACCCGCTGGTTGACACCGGTACTACGGCCCAAGGATGCAACAGTGCCACCAGCAGGAGAGACCTCTTACTGCAGGTCCTAGGTGTTGGAAGACACATGCTGATGGACACTGGTACTGCGATCCAAGAGACCGATAGCGCCACCAACGGGTAAACCCTCTCATGACAGTACCCCCTCCCTAAAGGAGCGGCCTCCGGACGCTCCAACAAGGTGCATCTGTCCAAAGTTCATGGCCTCCAACCGAACAGATGAGGGCACATCAGGCCGGGCATCGGGTACATCAAACTGGACGGTGGGTACGTCTGAGATGACAGTGGGCACATCCGAGCAGACGGCTGGCATGTCAGAGTCATTGAGCTGGGCAGCAGACAGGAACAACTCGAGCTGGGCAGCAGACAGGAACAACTCGAGCTGGGCAGCAGACAGGAACAACTCGAGCTGGGCAGCAGGCTCCGGGTCATCGAGCTGGGCAGCAGGCTCCGGGTCATCGAGCTGGGCAGCAGGCTCCGGGTCATCGAGCTGGGCAGCAGGCTCCGGGTCATCGAGCTGGGCAGCAGGCTCCGGGTCATCGAGCTGGGCAGCAGGCTCCGGGTCATCGAGCTGGGCAGCAGGCTCCGGGTCATCGAGCTGGACAGCAGGCTCCGGGTCATCGAGCTGGACAGCAGGCTCCGGGTCATCGAGCTGGACAGCAGGCTCCGGGTCATCGAGATGGACAGCAGGCTCTGGAACATTGGGCCGAACAGCGAGCACCATAAGGGCAGGCCGGATTACAGGCACCGGCTCAGCAAGCTGGGTAACGGACCCCGGCCCAGTGGGCTGGGTAACAGGCCCCGACTCAGCGAGCTGGACACCGAGCACTGGTTCGGCAAGCCGGATAACGGATACTGGCTTGACAGGCCAAGTGACGGACTTCGGTTTAGCAGACTGGGTAACGGGCACCAGTTCAGCAGACCGGGTAACGGGCACCGATTCAACAGACTAGGTAACGGGCACCGATTCAGCAGGCTGAGGCACTGGCACCGATTCAGCAGGCTGAGGCACTGGCACCGAAACTTCAGGCTGAGACACGGGCACCGAAACCTCAGGTTGGGACACGGGCACCGAAACCTCAGGTTGGGATACCAACATCACGACATCAGGCTGGAAGACAGGTACCAGGATATCAGGCTGGAGGATGGACACATCAAACCGGAAAGCAGGCTCACCAGGCTGAACAGTGGGCACATCAGGCAGAACAACAGGTACTGGCACAACAGGCTGAACAGGTACATCGGAGTCAGTAGTCGCTGGGGCGTCAGACTGGAACATGGACACTGGGATTTCGGGCTGAGCAGCAGGCACTGGGACCTCAAACTGGGCAGCGGACACAGGCATTGGCACAACTGGCTGAGTGGCAGACACTGGCACATCAGGCTGGAAAGCGGACTGGAAAGCCGGCACCGAGACATCAGACCAGGCAGTGGGTGCTGGAACTTTAGACTGGGCAGCAGACACAGGCGCTGGCACATCGGGCAGAACAGCAGGTACATCGGACTGGTCAATAGTCGCTGGGGCGTCAGACTGGAACATGGACACTGGGATTTCGGGCTGGAAGGCAAGCTTCAAGACATCCGGCTGGAAGGCAGGCATATCAGACTGGATAGCAGGTGCATTAGACTGAAGAGCGGGTGCATCAGACTGGAAGGTGGGCACACCAGACTGGAAGGCAGGGACATCAAGCTGGAAGGCAGAAACCAAGACGTCAGGCTGAAAAGCAAGCTTCGGGACATCAGGCTGGGAGGCAGGCATGAAGACATCAGACTGGGGAGCGGGCACAGACTGAAAAGCGGGCACCGGGACTTCAGGCTGGAAGGCAAGCTTCAAGACATCCGGCTGGAAGGCAGGCATATCAGACTGGATTGCAGGTGCATTAGACTGGAGAGCGGGTGCATCAGACTGGAAGGTGGGCACACCAGACTGGAAGGCAGGGACATCAAACTGGACAACGGGCACAGGCATTGGCACAACAGGTTGAGTAGAAGACACTGGCGCATCAGGCTCGGTAGCAGGCACTGGACTGTCAGGCTGGGTAGCAGGCAGAAGTTTGACAGAATCAGGTGGGTTAGTTGGTGTGGAAGCAAGTTGGGTTACTGGCAGGATCGTGTGGGTAGGAAAGAATTTTTGTTTCTTTTTTGGTTTAGCCCGTGCAGTCTTGTATGTAGGTGCAGGGCTGAAAGAAAAGAAAGTAGCTGGATCGAAGGAAGACCAAGGAACTGTAGCTAGAGAGGGGTTTTGTGGGACTGTTACAGGTGGAGGAGAAGAGACAGGTGGATTGAAGGAGGGATAGGTGCTACACTTGGAGACTGGGTAGTAGTATTTGGTAGGGGGTTGAGTAAACTGGGCTGTAGCTGAGGTTGCCATAGGCGACGGGGAGATACATTTTTGGGGAGACAGATGATTAATGGCAGGGCTGGAATATTGTGGCTTAGCTAAAGACAGGAGATCTGACCACACCTGCAGCACAGGTTGAACAAACGCTGATTCACACACAGCCTGACTAATCAAGGATTGCAACGACTGGATGCAATTAGACAATACTTGCTGTGAACAGGAGGAATAATGTTCCATAAAATAGGCTGGATCATCCTCTAATAACCAAACCAGGGATTCAACTTGGCCATAATTGAAGGGGGGCGAAAAATCATCACTTCCCTCGGGAATGCATGACAGGGCTGGTTTTGCACATAACTGGATCAGGGGCTGAACATCTTCAAAAGACATATACCCCTGATCCACTAGGGAATGAGCTGATCGGATAGTTTCCAACAGCCTGTCACTAGTCCACCCTTTTAAAATCTGGCGACAATATTCACCATCCTCTTCTGCTAGCAGAGAATAATAAAGGATTTCATCGAAATCCATATTAGCAGACCCGATAAACCAGGATGGTTTCCTCAATGCAGCCACGTCTGGTCAGGGATGGCCTTGGTATACTGTCAGAGAATCTAATTGACCAGACTGTGTGGACTGCACAGAGGAGACCAGAAACACATGTAAGTGAAATAATGGTGTTTATTAAACAAGTGAAAAGTAAAAGGAATATAAACAGTGCAAAACCAACACAACAACCCCACTACAAACAACAATATATACAAGTAAATGGAGATACCGTAATCGTAAACAAAGCCAGGCCAAGGTCATACACAGGAGGTCAGCAGATGGGTAAGGACGGGAAACCAGCAGGAAGGGGAGAGGATGGATGGTAAAGCTGCAGGGTAGGGATCCAAGGGAATCAGGAGGGACCCGAGCAGGATGAGCCTGGGATAGGGATCGGATCGGATCAGAGCGGAGCAGGACAGAACAGGTTCACAATCAGGATAAGGCAGCAAGGTCAAGGCACAGGGAGAAAGATACCAAGGCAAGCCTATGAGGGCTTGCCGGGTATTTATAAGGCTGTGGTAATTGACCTCATGTCACAGCTGAGCGCAGTGTGTGCTGTTTGCTCCACACTGCCAGAGTGCACCCGCTGGTTGACACCGGTACTACGGCCCAAGGATGCAACAGTGCCACCAGCAGGAGAGACCTCTTACTGCAGGTCCTAGGTGTTGGAAGACACCTGCTGATGGACACTGGTACTGCGATCCAAGAGACCGATAGCGCCACCAACGGGTAAACCCTCTCATGACACATTGTTTCTGAGGAAAATCTTACTGAGGTCCCTGTATGAGGGTAAAGATAACTTGGCAGTAGCCACATTACCCCTGGACGTGGAAGATCAATTGGCACTTGATACCCTGAATTCCCTGCTGCAGGAAAACGAGGGGCTTACTGAAATAAACCCCTTGATAAGAAGGAAGGCCAATCTATGAATTAGATCTCAAAAAATGCCTCCCTTATCAAAGAACAAATGGCTACAAATCTTTTTAGACTTAGTTCAGACTGATCTTGAAAAACTTAACTGGACACAAAAAACCAGTGATGATTTGTCATGAACATATGTGAGCAGACTGTGTGGACTGCAAAGAGGGAACCAAAATGCATGTAAAGTGAATAAGAATAATGTTTATTTAAGATAAGCGATATAATAAGTAAACAACCCAAATTCAAATAGTGCTCAAACAACCAACATAACATACACAGCCAAAGGGAAGTACCGAAATCAAACATGTTAGCCAGGCCAGGGTCATACACAGGGGATCAGCAAATGAACAAGGGCAGGACAGGAGAGGGAGGTAATGGATGAAATCAAGCTTACAAGGGAACAGGAACACAGGAGGGACAGGATCAGGATTGGATCGGGTACAGGCTCAGGTGCAGGCTCAGGTTCAGATACAGGTTCAGGGTTCAGGTCAGGGCGCAAGGAAGAAAGATACCAAGGCAAGCATGTGAGGGCTTGCCGGGTATTTATGGGACTGCCAGTGATTGTCCTCATGTAATACCTGAGCGCAGGGAGTGTTGTCTGCTCCGTACTGCCAGGATCCATCGGCTGGTGGACATCAGTACTGTGGCCCAGTGATAACATAACACCAGCAAGGAAAGACTCTCCTGACAGTTCCAAACTGCCAGGAGACACCTGCTGGTGGACCTCAGTTTTGCACACCAAATGATAGATCTTACCAGTGGATGGACCCTTTCCTGACCGTACCCCCCCTTAAAGGAGTTTTAATTGTCCATAGTCTATGGTATTGAGCAGAACGGTGGAAGAGAGTACTTCAGGTTGGTCATCAGGCGCATCAGTGCAGACAGTGGGCACATCAGGGCAGACAGCGGGCACATCAGGGCAGACAGCGGGCACATCAGGGCAGACAACGGGCTCCGGGTCATTGAGCTGGGCAGCGGGCTTCCTACTGGCAAGCTGTGTATCAGGCACTGACTCGGCAAGCAGAGTAACAGGCATTGGTTTGACAGACTGGGGTACCAATATCAAGACAACAGGTTGGAAGGCAGGCACCAAGACATCAGGCTGGAAGGCGGGCAACCAGACATCAGGCTGGAAGGCAGGCACCAAGATATCAGGCTGGAAGGCAGGCACCAAGACATCAGGCTGGAAGGCAGGCACCGAGACATCAGACTGGAAAGCAGGCACATCAGACTGGAAAGCGGGCACATCAGACTGGAAAGCTGCACATCAGACAGGAAAGCGGGCACATCAGACTGGAAAGCGGGCACATCGGGCTGGAAGGCAGGCACATCGGACTGGACAGTGGGCACTGAGACATCAGACCAGGCAGCAGATACTGGAACTTCAGCCTGGGCAGCAGACACAGGCACTGGCACATCAGGCAGAACAGCAGGTGCTGGCACAACAGGCTGAACAGCAGGTACATCGGACTGGATAGCAGGTACTGGAACTTCAAACCAGGCAGCCGATACTGGAACTTCAGGCTGGGCAGCAGGCACAGGCGCTGGCACAACAGGCAGAACAGCAGGTACTGGCACAACAGGCTGAACAACAGGTACATCGGACTGGACAGTAGTCACTGGAGCATCAGACTGGAACATGGACACTGGGATGTCAGGCTGAGCAGCAGGCACTGGGACCTCAAACTGGACAGCGGGCACAGGCATTAGCACAACAGGCTGAGTAGCAGACACTGGCACATCAGGCTGGACAGCAGACAATGGCACATCAGGCTGGGCAGTGGAGAGGAACACATCAGGCTCGGCAACGGACAGGAGCACATCAGGCTGGGTAGTGGACAGGAACACATCAGGCTGGGCAGTGGACAGGAACACAACAGGCTGGGCAGAGGACGGTGGCACATCAGGCTGGGCAGCAGACGGTGGCACATCAGGCTGGGCAGCAGACAGTGGCACATCAGGCTGGGCAGCAGTCAGAGGCTCATCAGGCTGGGCAGCGGACAGGAACACATCAGGCTGGCCAGCAGACACTGGCACAACAGGTTGAACTGTAGGCACATCAGACTGGTCAGCAGGTATTGAAACATCAGAGTGGAACATGGACACAGGAACATCAGATTGGAGCACAGGAACTTCAGGCGGAGACACTGGCTGGATAGCAGGCAGAGGTTTGACAGAATCAGGTGGGTTATCAGGTTCAGCTGGCATGCAAGCAGACTGGAGCGGGTTGGTTGGTGTGGAAGCAAGTTGGGTTACTGGCAGGATCGTGTGAGTGGGGAAGAGCTTCCGTTTCTTCTTTGGCTTAACTGCTGGAGATCTGTAGGTGGCTGTAGGACTGTAGGTAAGAGGTGAGGCATACTGAAAGGAAGGGCTGGGATATGGCAAGGAAGGGGGAACAGCAGCCAGAGGAAGTTTTTGTGGGGAAGTTGCTGGTAGTAGAGAAGAGGCAGGTGGGTTAAAGGCAGGATATGTGCAGGAAGTAGAAAAGGGATAATGATACTTGGTGGGGAGCAGGGTATATTGGACTGTAGCTGAGGTTGCCAAGGGTGATGGGAGAAAGGACGTCTGAGCAGGCAGGTGTTTGGTAGCAGGTCTGGGTTGTGGAGAGCTGACAGAAGCTGGGCATAACAGGTCTGACCATGCCTGAAGTACAGGTAGCACAAAAGTGGGCTCACATACCCTCTGTCTGACATGGGACTGCACTTCATCTATACAATCTTTCAACAACTGTTTGGGACAAACCGAATAGTGCTCCAAAAAGGATTCAGAGTCATCCTCCAACAGCCATACTAAGGACGCAACCTGGTTAATGCTGAAGGGGGGAGAAAAGTCATCATGGCACTTTGGGATACAGGGCAGAGCCAGCTCTGTACACATTCCAATCAAAGGCTGAACATCCTCAAACAGTACACTGCCCTGATCGACCACAGAGTGAGCTAAACGTATAATCTCCAGCAGCTGATCACTGGATCACCCTTTCAATGTCTGGGGGAGATATTCAGAACTCTCTGTTGCCAGCAGAGCATAATAAACAATTATATCTAAATTCATTACAGCAACGTGAAACAAAACCGAGATGGTTCCCCTGTGCAGCCACTGTACTGTCATGAACAGGTGTGAACAGACTGTGTGGACTGCAAAGAGGAAACCAAAACGCATGTAAAGTGAATAAGAATAATGTTTATTTAAGATAAGTGATATAATAAGTAAACACCCCAAACCAAAATAGTGATCAAACAACCAACAGAAACCCACAGACAACAGATAATATATACAGCCAAAGGGAAATACCAAAATCAAACACGTTAGCCAGGCCAGGGTCATACACAGGGGATCAGCAAATAAACAAGGGCAGGACAGGAGAGGGAGGTAATGGATGGAATCAAGCTTACAAGGGAACAGGAACACAGGAGGGACGGGATCAGGATGGGATCGGGTACAGGCTCAGGTGCAGGCTCAGGTTCAGATAGGGGTTCAGGGTTCAGGTCAGGGTGCAAGGAAGAAAGATACCAAAGCAAGCATGTGAGGGCTTGCCGAGTATTTATGGGACTGCCAATGATTGTCCTTATGTAATACCTGAGCGCAGGGAGTTTTGTCTGCCCCATACTGCCAGGATCCATCCGCTGGTGGACGTCAGTACTGCGGCCCAAAGATGACATAACACCAGCAGGGAAAGACTCTCCTGACAGTTCCAAACTGCCAGGAGACACCTGCTGGTGGACCTCAGTACTGCATGCCAAATCATAGATCTTACCAGCGGACGGACCCTTTCCAGACATAATTTAACAACGGCGAGCACTCAATGATCTCCAAAAAAGAAAGGGCATTGTCATCAAAAAGAGTGATATGGGTGGTAACGTAGTGTTGTTGAATCAACAACACTATGAAAAGGAGGCGAAACGCCTATTGAATGATAAATCCACCTATAATAGATTCGATCATAACCCTTTCCCTGTAGTTGTTCAGGAATTAAACAGAAAACTGGTGGAAGCCAGGAATGAAAGACTCTTGACAATGCGTGAGTTTCAACATCTATTTGTCCGGGAGTTCAATGTACCTACCTTCTATATTATTCCTAAAATTCATATCAGAATTTGCAGAACCCACCCGGCAGGCCGAGTGTATCAGCCTGTCAGGGCCCTCTTGAGAGAGTTAGTAGGTACTTGGACTCCCTTCTAAAAAGCATGGTTAATAACTTAAAATTCTATCTACAAGACACTAGGTAAATCAACTAGAGGATGTGTGGTTAGTTGGAATTGATGTTGAGTCATTGTATACTTCAATACCACATAGCTGTGGAATCAAAGCCGTTGAGACTTTCCTGGATCATACAAATCCGGAATCGGGGCCACAAAATGAATTCCTAATTGACTTATTGGAGTTTGCACTACTCAACAACTATTTTCAGTTCCTAACAACTTATTGCCAGCAGATACGAGGTACCTCCATGGGGCCAGCGTGGGCTCCGTCAATGTACTGTGACCACGTACATACCTGGTTGCGGTACATCGACAATGTTTTGGTGATTTGGAAGGGCACCCCCAATGACCTGCATGACTTCATGAAAGAACTAAACATAAACCAACGCAAGATACGGTTAACGTATACTTTTGACCGGGTGATTTTACCCTCCCTTGACTTGCAGATCACCTTACAGAATGGCTAACTTCACACCTGTAAGTTTCGCAAAGAAATGGCAGCAAACACCCTCCTATGTGCTACCAGTCACCACCCCCATTGGCTAAAAAACGGTATTCCAGTGGGGCAATTCTTACGTATAAAAAGGAACTGTGCCAAAGCTAGTGACTACAGACGGGAATCCCTTAAACTCTATGCGAGGTTCCGCGAACACGGTTACTCACATAAAGAGGGCCAAAAAAGAGCCACAAGTAGAGATCGTGATAGTCTACTTGCTTTGGATTTACCCAGTTCCAACGACCACCATCCCCAGAAAACAAGTGACCAAACCAGGATCAATAACGACATTTGGTTCCCAGTGGAATGAAGTTCGTTCCATTCTGAAGAAACATTGGGGGGTTTTAACTAATTCCCCAGGACTAACCAATATTGTGGGCACTTCACCCAGGTTTGTGGCTCGACGTGCCAGAAACCTGGGCGACATGCTAATTAAGTCGGAATTTACAAGACAGCCAGACTCTACCTGGCTATCTGAATATCCATGAAGTATAGACATATTTCCATGTAACAAATGCCAGATCTGTCCATACGTAAAAAGAACCTCCACTTTCATGAATGCTCTGGGTAAAGAGAGTTACAAAATACAAGATTTAATAAATTATTCCACGTCCCATGTCATTTACATGATAACTTGCCCTTGCCCCAAAATCTATGTGGGCAAACCTAAGAGATCTCTCAAGGTATGAATTGGGGAACATTTACGAGAAATTAATGATAAAGGAAAGATTCCCGAGAAACCGTTAGCTAAACATTTTGCATTACATTATGGCAGAAGCTCTGCAGGAATGCAGGTGAAAGGCATTTATGCATTAAAGTTACCCACCAGACGAGGTGACTTTGATTGTGTGCTCCTGCAAAAAGAGAAGTGGTGGGTGTATCGGCTGAAGTCCCTTGTACCGGTTGGCTGGAACACTGAACTGAACCTACAGGATTTCCTGGAGACCTAGGAAATACTATTACACCCCAGTCATGAAAAAGCAGTTATCCGCAATGCTTACCTAATAAATTTTCACACAACTCAATATATCACCAATTGGTGCATAACCTATGATTGATCGCTAGATTGAACAGAAAAAATGTCATTGTTTCCTCATTCATGGAAGTTTAGCTCTCTATTTGTCCCTTCCCTGATGTGTGACCCTGCCCTATTCCTTAGCTCTTCCTCTCTTCTTTCCTCCTGTACATTGTATCATTCTTCATTGTCTGCTATAACCTATACACATTAAGTTCCACAAATACATGTTCTTTGTTAATGAAACACGAGGAATTGGTTTAATGTTAGTTAATCAATTGCCTTTTGGTTATTCAAGACGTGTATTAATTAAATGCTTGAATCCCGTAAAGTAACTTTTCTCGAGATAGAGACATTGTTCCCTGTAAATCTCCACTTCTGATTGGGCGCGACCATACGAGAACACCGCAATATAAAGGGAGTGTGGTCTCCGCACTAATCAAAGTCTGAGATGAAGCTACGCTACTAGCCCAAGCGAAACGGGTTGACGTCATCAACAACGCTGCCACGCCTTACGGTGCTATGGGAGTCAAACAGCTGAGAGAGACAGGACGCCCGTTATAGTGAGCACTAACGGCGGTAATTATCCAGGATACCGGCAAGGTTGGCGGCGGAATGAAACAGCTACGAGCCTAATATACTGGCCATGGAGAAGCAACGTGATCGCTAAAGTTCATTTTGAATTCCCACTGTTACCAAAGGCATCTTGGTCATGCCGACAGTTATACTGAAAAGGACTCGGGACAGACCTCTCCATAACCGGGTGGTAATGTATGGATAAATCTTTCGTGACATATACTTGATGAACTTAGCTATATGCCCGCACCCTGGTTCATGGGGCACTGCAGTGTCAGTACCTTTCTACACAAAGGGAAATGTTTCCAATACCTATTAATATTGAGTGATTTCATTATGCGTATGCTAGAGTGAATTATGATCCATGAACTGTTCACTATCCTGGGAATAAGGACGACAACATCATTAATATAAATGTTAAATTACCATCTGTGAGGACCTGACCAAACCCACGCCAAGCGTATTTTATGGACTGCCTGACTTTCATTGGACAATTCTGCTGTCCCCATCTGAATAGCTTTACAGCAATTCAATAGTACACGTGTGAGGTTATTCCAATTATGCTGGCTCAGTGATCCTTACCCTACCAGTCTTCCCCTACCCGCTCTCTCACCTACCCTGTCCCCCCTATATTTGTGCTGATCAGCTGCCAGTCATCACTAAAATCAGTGAACCAGGTGATCCATTGTGATTCCTTTAAAAGGAAAGTATTCTTGCTCAACCAATTGATTTGATGTTAGGCCACTGACCACCACAAAGCGTCCGGACTGTGCTCAGTGTTGTTTTGTATTTGTGTGTGTTGTCCTGTCTGTTGATTTTCTACACATATATGGTTACTTTCTTATAGCCATATTGGGATTGTTTTTACGGAATACATCAATGTGTTTGATTAATTTATTTGACATTAAAAGCGATTAATTAATAAATTTGATATTTTTGATACAAATTAAATTATTTTGGATCAATTTTTGTTGCTAAAAGTAACCCCTTTTTACCCAGCATTTCTTAAATCGGGTATTCCCCTTCCTTTTTACATTAGAGAATTCCGTAAGAGAACGGGGAACATATTTCCGGCATAGTCACTAAAGACGACACATCACCAGTAGCAATTCATATTAGAGATGAACATAGAGCGTCTACTATTGGACTGCAATGTATGATTATCTACAAACTTGAATTGTCTAATGGGAGAGGATATTGGGAAAAAATATTATTACAGAAGGAGGCAAAATGGATTTTTTTGATTGGACTCTTTGGTTTCCAAGGGGTTAATTAGCGACTTGCCCCTACAATGCTTTCCATAATAAGTGCCTTATTCATTGGTATGCACCTTTTATCTGTAGTTATTCCTTTAAACTAATTGTTTCCGTTTATTCTCTCCCCTCCTATGGTATGACTAATACACACTCTCTCCTTGCCTTTCATCTCCTATTTGCTAGCCATTGAGTATTTACTCCCTTAATTTGAGACTGCCTTGCTTGTATTATTCTGGTGTGGACACACTGGCTTTACGATCGATCAGTGTATGACTGACCAGTGTATATTAGCCACCCTCCAGTAGTCACCGAGTATTTTATTCAGTGACTCTGGATTGTCCCGTATGTAATATTATGGTATAGATGCACTAGCTTTCAGAAATCTATGAATACATTTAATGTTTACAATCGACCAATTTTTGATCGATCAATGTATACTAATGACCATTACATATGAGCATACTGCCCACGCTGGCACATAGGCATGTTTTTTCCAGGTAGCTGTAGTTTAATAAACTGCTGATAAATTTGTGTGTTAAGGGAGGAAATATCTCACACTTATTCTTCTCGGGGTTAAAAAAAAAACCCTGGCCATAGGTGACTTATATTGGATATGTGTTTAGTCTGACCAATTATTGTGAATGGCTATATTGTCACTTTCTAATACAATGTTGAAATAACATTGGAAGTGTCTAATAACTATAAACAGCATCCAAATTTTTTGTTGGTTTTTGTTTTGGGGAGAAAGACTGGAAGAGAGGGAGATACATTTATGAAACGTCAGTATCTAAGAAGTGTTATTACTATTTTTTAGTAAGATTATCTAAAGTTTAGACTTTCTAGTACTAGGCTGCATCCAAGTAGTGACACTGTCTTGTTTTACACCTGATGGATTTGATTTACCTACATGTGCTGTCAGCACACCAGTAGTTACATATTAAAGTGGTTGTAAACCCTTTACAACTACTTTTTACAACAGGCAAGCCTATAATTAGTCTTATGCCGCGTACACACGAGCGGACTTTACGGCAGACTTTGCCCGGCGGACTTTTCGACTGACTTTACGATGGACTTTCTGAATGAACGGACTTGCCTACACACAATCAACCAAAGTCCGTCAAATTCGTACGTGATGACGTACGACCGGACTAAAACAAGGAAGTTCATAGCCAGTAGCCAATAGCTGCCCTAGCGTGGCTTTTTGTCCGTCGAACTAGCATACAGGCGAGCGGACTTTTCGACCGGACTCGAGTCCGTCGGATAGATTTGAAACATGTTTCAAATCTAAGTCCGTCCAACTTTTGAGAAAACAAAGTCCACTGGAGCCCACACACGATCGAATTGTCCGATGAAATCCCGTCTGCCGGGCAAAGTCTGCCGTAAAGTCCGCTCGTGTGTACACGGCATTTCCTGTAGCTACCCTGGATATCTCATAAACCTGCACGGTTTAGGAGCTATCCCCTGTATTTGCATGTGCCGACATCATCGGCACATGTGCACTTAAGCAAACTGAAGCAACGGCACGTACATGCCGTTGCTTCAGTCAGACTGTGCGGGAGTGACGTCATCGTGGCTCCGGCCAATCACAGCGCCGGAGCCGCGATACACGGAAGTAACCCCTGGGAGCGATGCCGGCTGCCGAAGCGGTGAACGAGGACTGCTGCAGGGGCTTTGATTTCAGGTAAGTAATTCATAATGAGCTAGTATGCTATGCATACTAGTAGGGATGAGCCGAACACCCCCCGGTTCGGTTCGCGGCAGAACATGCGAACAGGCAAAAAATTTGTGCGAACACGTGAACACCGTTAAAGTCTATGGGACTCGAACGTGAACAATCTAAAGTGCTAATTTTAAAGGCTAATATGCAAGTTATTGTCATAAAAAATTGGGTACCTGGGTCCTGCCCTAGGAGACAGGTATCAATGCAATGCAAAAAAAAAGTTTTAAAAATGGCCAATTTTCAGGAGCAGTGATTTTAATAATGCTTAAAGTGAAACAATAAAAGTGAAATATTCCTTTAAAGCGGAGTTCCACACAAAAATGAAACTTCCGCTTTTCGGAACCCTCCCCCCCTCCGGTGTCACATTTGGCACCTTTCAGGGGGGAGGGGGGTGCAGATACCTGTCTAAGACAGGTATTTGCACCCACTTCCGGCATAGACTCCCATGGGAGTCTACGCCTCTTCCCGTTCCCACCGCGCTGTCTCCTGGGAAACACACAACTCCCAGGAGAGAACGGAGACCACTTGGGACGCACAGCGCGACTTGCGCATGCGCAGTAGGGAACCGGGAAGTGAAGCCGCAATGCTTCACTTCCTGATTCCCTCACCTAGGATGGTGGCGGCAGCTGCTGAGAACCGAGCGGGTTCTCGGCGTCCCCTGCCGACATCGCTGGACCCTGGGACAGGTAAGTGGCCATGTATTAAAAGTCAGAAGCTGCAGTATTTGTAGCTGCTGGTTTTTAATATATTTTTTTTTGGCGGCGTGGGTGAACCCCCGCTTTAAATATCATGCCTGCGGGGTGTTTATAGTATGCCTGTAAAGTGGCACATTTTTACCGTGTTTAGAACAGTCCCTGCACAAAATTACATTTCTAAGCCCGGGTTCACACCTATGCGAATTAGATGCGGCTTACACCGCATCTAATTCGCAGGACATTTTAAAATACATTCATATGAATGCATCTGGTTCACATATGTGCGTTGCATTCGCACTGCGCATTGCACAAAAAACGTGTGCGTTTTTTGGGCATTGCGGTGCGAACTACAAGCCTATTATCTCCTATGGGAACGCATCTGATTCGCAGATGCATTGCGTTCTGAACAAGGATTTTCTCTTTCTCCTCACTACACCTCCCCCTCTCCCCCCCCCTCCCTCCCCCTCTCCCTGCTCTCTAATCCTGAGCAAAAACGCAATGAATCCGTTGAACAGGAGATTTTTATCTCCCCAGTGAAACCTGAGCTTCAATTCGCACCGCACATGTGTGAAACCAGGCTAAAGGAATAAAAGTCATTTAAAACTGCTTGCGGCTGTAATGTAATGTTGCCCCCCCCCCCCAGCCTGGTATGGATATTAAGGGGAACCCCGCATCCGATCAGATACTCTGAACAGCAGCAGTATACAGGCAGTCCCCGGGTTACAAACAAGATAGGGACTGTAGGTTTGTTCTTAAGTTGAATCTGTTTGTAATTTGGAACAAGTACATTTTGTAAGTGTAGCTCCAGCCAAAAAATCTATTTTTAAGCTTTTTGGATAACATAGGGAAGGGTTATCATCACCCCTGTAACATTTGTTTTGCTGTCTGTGCCCCTGTTCAGAAGATTTTACCTCATTTTCTGTCCCAATGACAATTGGATTTAGAAAATTTTGGGTTATTAGGGAAAAAAGGATTGGTGATAAAGCATCTGTGGAGACACTTTTTCCCATATTAACTCTTACAAGAGAGAATTTCCCTTCCTAGGGGTAGATTTCCTCTCACTTCCTGTTGTCTCCCTCCGTTTCTAAGTAGTTTCTAAGGAGTCCTTTGCAAGTTGGATGTTTGAAAATAGGGGACCGCCTGTATATACTATACGGCCTGCCCTATACGCTCTGCGGAAAATTGGGCCTTAGGTGTCGGTGGTACCCGAACACTGTAAGCCCTCACAGTTACTCTTGGTGGGCACTGGAATGGGCCCTGCTGTGAAATATTATATCAAGAATTGTAATTATGCGCCCCTGTTAAACAGGGGCAGAAAAATTGGGCCTTAGGCGGTGGTGGTGGTGGCACAACACTGTAAAGCCTCACAGATACTTTTGTTGAGCGCAAGAACAGGCCCTGCTGTGAAATATTAGATCAAAAGTTGTAATTACGTGCCCCTGTTAAACAGGGGCATAAAATTTGGGCCTTAGGCGGTGGTGGTGGTGGCACAACACTGTAAAGACTCACAGATACTTTTGTTGAGCGCAGGAACAGGCCCTGCTGTGCAATATTAAATCAAAAATTGTAATTACGCGCCCCTGTTAAACAGGGGTTTAAAAATTGGTCCTTAGGCGGTGATGGTGGTGGCACAACACTGTAAAGCCTCACAGATACTTTTGTTGAGCACAGGAACAGGCCCTGCTGTGAAATATTAGATCAAAAATTGTAATTACGCTCCCCTGTTAAACAGGGGCAGAAAAATTGGGCCTTAGGCGGTGGTGGTGGTGGCACAACACTGTAAAGCCTCACAGATACTTTTGTTGAGCACAGGAACAGGCCCTGCTGTGAAATATTAGATCAAAAATTGTAATTACACGCCCCTGTTAAACAGGGGCAGAAAAATTGTGTCTTAGCCAGTGGTGGTGGTGCCCTGGACCAAAAATATTCCTAGAAGCTATCATCATGAAGATTGAGGAGGAATAGGATAGTCACTCAGCATAATAGGATAGTCACTCAGCATATGCAGTCTTCAGGGGATCCCACATCCATAGAAAAATCAACCGGTTACATCAGCATCAGGTGCTTGGTAGCTGGTGATCCAATACTTATTCATTTTTATGAATGTGAGCCGATCAAAAGAGTCTGTGGACAGGCGCACTCTGTGATCGGTTAGAAAGCCTCCAGCAGCACTGAATGTGTGTTCAGAAAGAACGCTGGATGCAAGACAGGCCAGTAGATCAATTGCATATTGAGCAAGCTCTGGCCCGTGGTCCATCCTCAAGACCCAGTAACCCAGTGGATGTTCTGGTGGAAAGGTCTCCAAGTCTGATCTTGTCCCTAGATATTCCTGCACCATGTAATTCAGACGCTGGCGATGGTTGCTGGAACCGATCAGACCTGGGCACTGAGGACTGAAGAATTGTCTGAAGGCATCGGTCAGCTGGCCACCTTCTTCACAGCTCTTTCTGTGACTGAACGAAGCCTCAGCAACACGTTGTCCAGCACCAGGAAATCGTAACCTTCCAGGCTCTAAAAACGCATTGCACAAACCTTTCTGCAAGGCCTCCAGAAGATGTTTCATCCTCTGCTCCCTCTGCGAAGGCTGGATAAGTTCTGCAACTTTACGCTTGTAACGTGGATCAAGAAGGGTTGCCAGCCAGTAATGATCCCTCTCCTTGATACCACCAATCCTAGGGTCCTTTCGCAGGCTTTGCAGGATCAGGTAGGCCATGCAGCGTAAGTTCACAGAGGCATTCGATCCTGAGTACTCTGGGTCACTAAGGATCACATGATCCTCAACCACCTCCTCCCAGCCACGTAAAACTCCATGGGTTTGTGGGGATTGCAAACGATCCCTTGAAGACTGCTGCTGATGCTAAGTGTTATCCTCCACCTCCATGCTGGCACAATCCTCCTCCTCCTCTTCTTCTTCCTGTGTGATCGGCGTGTCTGCAGGAATACTAGTATCTGGATAAAGGGGGCCTTGAGAGGTAAGGAAGTCCTCCTCTACCTACGGCTGTTCTGCTTCAAGTGCCCTGTAAATTAAAAAAAGCCAAGCTCCCCTGCCATACTCACACAGGTACTCATTGATGGCCCTCTGCTGCATGTGCAGCCTCTGCAGCATTGACAACATTGAGTTCCACCTGGTGGGCATGTCACAGATGAGGCGGTTCTTGGGCAGGTTGCATTCCTTTTGAATGTCAGCCAGCCGAGCACTGGCATTACATGACCGGCGGAAATGACCACAGACTTTCCTGGCCTGCCTCAGGAGACCGTGTAAGCCAGGGTATCTGCTCAAGAACCACTGCACCACCAAATTCAGGACGTGAGCCAAACAGGGAACATGGATAAAGTGTCCCTGTCGGAGGGCGGAGAGGAGGTTGGTGCCATTGTCGCATACAACCATTCCTGGCTGAAGCTGGCGTGGCATCAACCACCTCTGAGCCTTCCCCTGCAGAGCTGACAGAATCTTTGCCCCAGTGTGGCTCCTGTCCCCTAAGCAGACCAACTCAAGCACCACATGGCATCTTTTTGCCTGAGTGCTTGTGTAGTCCCTTGAACGTGAGTGAAAATGTAGCGCTAGAGAATAGACAGTGCTAATAAACTGTGCAAATACATAAATGAACATGTACATGAGTGAATCAATCTATACGTGAATAAGTCCCAATTGTGAAAAAATAAAAGACAGTTAATAAATCCCAAGTGGGTCAGTCCCAAGGAATGGCGGGTACACCACAAACAAAGGATTGTTCGTATGGGGAACCAGGAACAGCTGAATTTGTATCCGTAGGAAATGACAACAACACTGGAATAAGAATGAATACTCTTACCAGAACCAATGGACCTGGATGTCAGCGACACCAGGTCAGACATGCTTGGGATTTATTAACTGTCTTTTATTTTTTCACAATTGGGACTTATTATCGTATAGATTTATTCACTCATGTACATGTTCATTTATGTATTTGCACAGTTTATTAGCACGGTCTATTCTCTAGCGCTACATTTTCACTCACTTCCATTTATGAATTTTTGTCACATTCGTATGTAGCAGCTTTTTTCTTTACAGGGTAGCGCAATAATTATTTGCACCTTACATTGATTTGTAGCCCTTGAACGCCTACGGAGCACCGCTGGTTCAGAGGAGAAATCTGCAGAGGAAGAGGCCATAGAGAAAGAAGAAGAGGAGGGGGTGAAGGAGAGAGCTGTGGCAGAATCACCACTAGCATTTTGGAGGCATGGTGGTGGAACAAGCTGCAACGATACTGAACCCTGTCCTGCATCCTTCCCAGCTGCCAGCAGAGTTACCCAGTGTGCCGTGAAAGAATGGTAACGTCCCTGTCCATGCCTGCTGGATCATGAGTCAGCAGTAATATGCACCTTACTGCTGACTGCCCTGTCCAAGGAGGCCAAGACATTCCCCTCCACATGCTGGTAGAGAATGACCTTCCGTGAAAAGAAATGGCATTTGGGTACCTGCCACTGAGGTACCGCACATTCCACAAATTCACGAAAGGGGGCAGAGTCTACCAGCAGAAAAGGCAGCAGTTGCAGTGCTAGCAATTTGGCCAAGCTAGCATTCAGACGCTGAACATGTGGATGGCTGGGACCAAATTTCTTACAAAGGTTTAGCAACTGGGGTAGAGAAATTTGCCTGCTAAAATCCAATGTTGGTGCACCGCTAGCAGATTGGCCGCAAGTACTTGGGACATCTATTTCTATACCTTAATTCCTCTCAGTACAGGTTTCTGAGAGGACTGGAGGTATAGTGGGGTTGGAGATCCCAGCTGATGAGAAGCAAGGAGAGGTCTGCCTTGTTCTTTGATGTGGGTCTTTTAAGTGCTGTTGCCAACGGACTGCATGGGAGGTCGTCATATGTCTGGTCAAGCATGTGGTGCCCAAGTGGCTGCTGTTTTGGCCATGCTTGATACGCTTCAGACATATGTTGCAAAACAGCGACAGTGCGATCTGCTGCACACGTGTCAAAAAAGGCCCACACCAAAGAACTTTTCAAAATATGTGGGGAGTCAGCAGCGCCCTGCGCCTACTTAGCTCTGCGGTGTGATGCAATAGGGTGGCTGCCCTTGAGCTGCCCCCTGGGGGGCATCCTGCCTCGTTGTAGATGTGCCTCCTCCTCCTCCTCTCTTCTATCAGGCACCCAAGTAGAGTCAGTGACCTCATCATCCCCTCCCTCCTCGTCACTGGAGCAAACTTGGTATGCTGCAGCTCAGGGAACATGACTTCTAGTTTCTTGACCTTCTTGGGCACCCCCTCTCTCCAGGCTCACGTTATTCCCTTCCTCAACCTGGGTACCATCATCGGGCGGCACAGTGGTGTAGTGGATAGCACTCTCACCTAGCAGTAAAAAGGGTCACTGGTTCAAATCCCAACCACGACACTACCTGCCTGGAGTTTGCATGTTCTCCCTGTGCCTGCGTGGGTTTCCTCCGGGTACTCCGGTTTCCTCCCTCACGCCAAAGACATGCTGGTAGGTTAATTGGCTTCTGTCCAAAATTGGCCCTAGTATTTGAATGTGAGTTGGGGACTTTGGATTGTGGGCTCCTTGAGGGTAGGGACCGATGTGAGTGTGCGATGTATGTGTAAATTGACGGCGCCATATGGGTACCTTAAATAAAAAAAAAATAATATAATATAATAGATGAGCATCTTAATGAGATGCAATGTACAGGGACAGGGATAACTGTAGACACGCACACTCACTCAGGTTGAACTGGATGGTGTCCTTATTCAACCTTACTAACTATGTAACTATGTAACTATGTAACCTTCCAATTGCTGCGCATCCTTCTGCAGCATGTACCCGACACTGTGGTCGAATAGTTCGGGGGACTCCTCCGTGCATGATGGTGGGACTAGGGAAGGAGTAACTGTTGACATGGAGCCGATGGAATAGGCCACGTTGGCAGGCAAACTAATCTGAGCCTGGGTGACAGAGGATGAGGAGGATGAGGAGGATGAGGAGGATGAGGAGGATGAGGAGAATGAGGAGGGCTTTGTTATCCATTCCACCAACTCTTCTACATGCTGTGGCTCAAAAACACGGCCAGCTGCAGAAAAAAAGAGCAAGTGTGCCCCCACGGCCACATGCTGAGGATGCACCACGTCCACGACTAGGGATGAGCTTCAGGTTCGAGTCAAACATGAGTTCGATCTTCGAACACTCGAAGATCGAACATTATGGGTCGTTCGCGTCAAATTCGATAATAATGCATAATGCACTGTGTCATCGCAGTGAATTGCTGGCTGATGATTGGCCAAGCATGCACTATGATCTGCATGCTTTGGCCAATCACAGCGCCGTAAGCAAAGAGAGCCATAATTGGCCAAAGGCAGGGTGCCTTTGGCCAATTATAGCTCAGGGGGTTAAGTCCACGCCCCACACTATATAAGGCATGTCGGCCTTGTGTAGTGTGTTGCTGGCGGAGAGAAAGAGAGAGAGAGTGTCATTTCATTTACTTTGAGCAGGCAGTTTATTCAGTTAAACTAAACTTAAGGGAAGGGAAAAGTGGAACAAGTTACACCTAGGAGTGGTCAAATAATTTAAATGACTGACTTTTATAAACAAGTAAAGTATCTGTTACTGTAACCATAAACTGCATATAAAGAAGGAAGGACATCCGGTTCTAAATATCCGGGTAAGGGGTTACTTTGGCAACAATGTTTTAAATTTTGATTTAGGTCAAGAATGCTAACTGTATTATCAGAAAATGTAAATCTATTTATTAATTCATTATAATACAATGCATCCAGATTAATACAACAACCTTTGATTAAAAATGTGATATAAAATATATTTAATTAGGTCCAATAGAACCTAATTACTGCATACATGATATTTTGACGAACTAGACAAAACAAAGAACAATAAAAAAACAAAAAACAAACATCGCATGACCACGTCCGGACGCTTATGGATCTTGCAGGGTGTCAATTGGTAATAAGGTAATAAATGTAATAAAAGTAACTTGTTGGTGGGATATTAATGTCCCATATTAACCAAAAAGCACCGTATGACAGCGAGAAAGATCCAATAGGGGTAGGTGGGGGTGGGTGGAGGAAAGAGGAGAGGGGAAGTGCAACTACTGATTGGTGGGTATACCCTGGTTCTATGGCTGGGGGGGAAGTTAATAGCCTGGCTGATTGAATAAGAGCAATGAGAAACCAGAAGGTAGCAATCAGTCCCATGAGATGATATTAGGTGATTGGAGGTTATTATATGGCAAAATTCAGGTTAGAGTGACGATCAGCATAGATGGTATGGCAAGAGTCACTTACAGTGAAAGTCAAAATAGATGTAAAAGAACCTCCGTTAATGAAAATAAAGGACTTTACCATTTGTTGCTCTACTTCTTTAGAAGGTGGTCCGATGGACTTGAATCAAGAGTGTTGCTGCATCGTAATGTGCACTTCATAAAGGGAGAGCTGTGCTATAAGTATGAGTTCCCCCGTTAGAGTCAGCTCCGAGTGTAGCGTCAATGGCTGGAGGGATGGCGGGAGATATAAAGCACCGCTAGCTTCTCCTCCTTCCCGATCGGGTGCCGAGACGTCTACCCGCTGAATAAATGTCCCGATTAAAGATGCGTCCCCAATAGAATATGGATCCACAGAGAGTGGGGGAAGTATTTAATCCTCTAATGTGTCGGGTCAAGCGGATCGATCGGGCTGTCTCAGATCATCGATGGCTGTAGCTGCCTCCTCGTAGTTCCTCTCACCCAAACCACAGCGTCCGTGAAGGGTCTGCGTTGATGACGTCAACGCGTTTCGCTAATGCCTATAGCGTAGCTTCATCTTGGACGATACTTGGGCTGGTGGAGGCGCTCCTTTATATCGTGACGGCTGCGTTCTTTCACTGCCCGGATATGTTTAAGTTTTTAAAGTATACAGATCTCCAAAAAGATAATCATGTTTTAGTTATTCAATCTAGTACTGTCAGTTCGCCATTTTTGAGGGGTTTTTTAAACAGTCATGAGATACTTGGAGAGGAAAGAACTCAAATCTTTTAAATTGATTTCAAAGTTACTTCATATTGCTATTATAATTCCATGGAAATATATAATTACCAAGCCTAACTTAGTGGGAGGGTAAGGCAAAAAACAAGAGGAAAGGGGTAGAGCATTCACAAAAACACACTCCTTAATCTAAATACAGGAAATGGTGAGCTCACCTGCAAACCATCGTGGTCACAGAAGACTCACTCTCAAAGAAAAGTGCATAGAGTGACAGGAAAACCTTTTTAGGTGAATTTTGGGAGCATTATAAGGGAAAGATAAGGTGTTTTAGATCAAAAACTGATTTTAACTGTATCGGTATATGTGAATGCACTGTAACAATACAACGATACAATTAAATCAAGTGGGATTAATGTAATCGTCTAAGTCGGTAAAAAGGGTTGCAAATTTAATTCCTTATTTAACCCAACGGGAATAAGCGACTTTAGACGGTACACCCACCATTTTTCTTTTTGTAGGAGTATGCGATCAAAATCGCCACGTCTAGAGGGTAAATTTAGGGCATAAATGCCCTTTACCATCATCCCCTGAGGGCTGCCCCCATGAAATTGGGCAAAATGTTTTGCTAAGGGTTTTTCGGAAATTTTGGTTTTATCATTAATTTCTCGCAAGTGTTACCCAATGCAGACTCTTAGCTGTCTTTTTGTTTTGCCAGTATAGATTTTAGGGCATGGGCATGTTATCATATAGATTATCTGAGAAGTGGAGCAGTTGATCAAATCACGAATTTCAAATGACTCATTTCCATGTGCATCCATGAAGGTAGAAGTGCTATATACATAAGGACAGATTTGACATCTATTACAAGGAAACATTCCCAAAGTTCATGGGTAATTTGATAACCAAGAATTATCATGTTTACGGGTAAATTCTGATTGAATCAACATGTCTCCCAAGTTTTTGGCACGTCGGGCCACTAACTGGGGAGAAGTGCCGACAATCTTGCCCAAACCTGGTGAGTTGGTTAGTAAGCCCCAATGTCTTTCTAGAATTGAATGAATGGTATTCCACTGGTATCCAAAAGTAGTTATTATTCTTACTGGATCACTGGTTTTTAAATTGGATGTAAAAGGAGTACTAGTTGGTTCAATTAATAACAGGCTCTGGCGGTTCCGAGCCGCTGCTTTCCTCCTTGCTCGCTTAATTTGCTGATACGAGTAGCCTCGCTCTCTAAATCGAGCATAGAGATCGAGGCACTCCCTACGATAGTCACTGGCCTTTGAGCAGTTTCTTTTTAAACGTAAAAATTGGCCTACCGGAATGCCATTTTTAATACAATGAGGGTGATGGCTGGTGGCACTCAGAAATGTATTTGCTGCCGTTTCCTTACGAAAAGTGGAAGTATGAAGTTGCCCATTCTCCAAACATATTTGCAGATCAAGAAAAGATAATTTTGTTTGATTAAAGGAATATGTCAGGTGAATGTTAAGTGCATTGACATTAAGTTCATGAATGAACTGCAACAACTTAGTCTGGGTGCCCCGCCAGATCATAAAGACATCATCGATGTACCGTAACCAGGCATGAACATGGTCACGGTACATCGACGAAGGGAAAACCACTTCATCCTCCCAGAAGCTCAAATGGAGGCATGCGTAGGATGGAGCCCACACTGCCCCCATGGAGGTACCACAAATTTTCTGATAATAAACTGCTAGAAATTGAAAGTAATTATTCCCCAACATAAATTTCAACAGATCAATCAGAAATTCATTTTGTGGTCCTGATTCTGGGTAAGTGGTATTCAAAAGGGTCTAAACAGCTTTAATCCTGCATGCGTGGGGCATTGAAGTATACAATGACTCAATGTCAATGCCTACAAGCCAAATTTCACCTAATTGGTCAAGATCTTTGAATTCTGACAATTTGGCTAGGACATGACGGGTGTCTTGTACAAAGAATTTTTGACCACTGAACATATCTTTCAGTAGTAGGTCCCAATACCTGCCAGTTCGTTCAAAAGGGCCCTTACAGGCCAAAACAATCGGTCTTCCAGGTGGATCCTTTAAGTTTTTGTGTAATTTAGGAACTATGTAAAAAGTAGGTGTATTAAACTCTTGAACAAAAAGATATTGAAATTCACGCATGGTCAGTAGTCCCTCATCCTTTGCAAATGTGAGTTTCCGATTTAGCTCCTGAATTACTGCAGGAAAGGGGTTGTGGTCAAGTTTACGGTAAGTAGTCACATCAATGAGTAGTTTCTTTGTTATTTTTTCATAATGTGATTTGTCTAGAATGATGACATTGCCCCCTTTGTCACTATTTTTTATTACAATGTTTTTTCTCTTCTTGAGATCCTTGAGGGCGTTTCTTTCGCCTTCGGTTAAATTGTCAATGACTTGTTTGTGCCAATTCACCTTCTTGAGATCGGACTGAACCATCTCCAAAAAGAGACTTAGCCATCTATTTTTGGACAAGGGGGGCATTTTTTGAGATTTAATTTTTAGATCAACTGGTCGTTTTATTAGTGTGTGGGATTCCTCATTGAGTCCTTGATTTTCATCCAATAGTGAATTCAATATGTCCAAGGCATTTTGGTCATCCGAATCAATAATGGTATTAGCTGTTGATGCCTCACCTTTCCCTTCATATAGGGATCGTAGGAAGACTTTTCTCAAAAATAGCACAATGTCCTTGTACACAATGAACTCATCCATAGCGGATGTCGGTGAAAAAGACATACCTTTAGCAAGAAGACTAATGTGATCAGGACTCAAGCACTGGCTGGATAAATTCACTACCTTCAGGTCATTAGGCCTCTGTTGATTACTCTGGGAGGGTAAACTGGTCAATGTCTTTTTTGGCTTCTCGTGTATGTTCGGTTGCCTGATGGTTTTGTCTACTTCTGGTTTTGAGATCCTGTTTTGATTTTTTGTGCTGGAGGCAGCGATTGTGAAATCTGTTGCTCCGCCCCCCCTTGTTCTAAAAAAGTGACTGTCCTTGTTGTTTCGTCATCTGAGTCACTATGCGATTTATTTTGACGTTGTCTTGATTGTTGACGTTGACCCCTCCCGCGTGATCTACTTCGGCCACACCGGACTGTCAGGTCGAATACCTCATCCTTTTCAAAGTCTGCAATATCCCGTTTGAATTTTCTTTGTTTTGTTATTTTAAGATTTAGTTGTGTCTTTTCTATTTCTTTTTTAAGCATGTCGTTCTGTTTGGTGAATCCTTCTAAATGTTTTAATGCCTCCAAGCCGCGGGCACTTTCCTCTATTTGAGCCTGTATATTTACCAATTGAGCCATTTCCTCCTCGACTATAAGTCTCATCACCGCTAAACCATGGTTTATACAGAGTTCCTTCCACTTGGGTAAGAAACTTTCGGTGTGTAGATGTTCTGCTGGTATTAATCAATAAAACCAAACAATAATTGCGCTATTAACAAAAATGTGTGAATGATAGCTGCCAGCATGTAACAATGTGGTAGACAGTGTACGGATGAACAAATAAAAAACACATGCAGCGCTAAAAATGTGCATTTACATTTGCAACATATATCTGTGGGGAAGTGCTGAAGAGATAGTCTATACCTGTTGGGTAATACATGTAATAAGTGAACATCTAACATGTAAACACATTAAGAAAAAAAGTCCATAAATGTACGGTGGATCATATGTTAATCCAAAAGCACATGGGGATTCATGGGCATGGATGGTGTTGCAACTCCACGTAGGGTGGGGGCTGGAAAAGACTCTGTATGAGGAGACACTCTGCACATGAATCTTCTAAGTTCCAAATGGAGACTGTAAATGGTAGAAATGAATATCCTTACCAGATGAGGTGGACACAGTCACCGTACGGTGGAGTGTCATACAGGCTTGAGGGATTCAGTGATCCCAATGGGTATCCGGCTGGAGAAGTCCTGACGGGGAGTCACATCCAGGGCTACAATCACCGTTCGGTGGTATGGAAGTTCCCGGTCAATCGGAGTCTCTCTCTCGGATGGAAGGAGTATGCAAAGAGAAATGGCTGGGGCTCAGCAGGGTCCCATTCACGAAGGAAGATAAAAGCAAAAAATTCTCCACATAGGGCATGAATCGGTTAAAAAAGGAAGCATTATTTAAAAGCTGAAAAAGTGCTAGACAATGCACTTCAATATATAAAACGTGATCACAAAGAATAAAATAAAATCGCGTGATAACAGGGCATCTGTAGGCATTAGCAACCCGACATGTTTCGGACCATCGTCCTTCTACTGGGGCATAAGCCTGACTGCCTGTACCATGCTCACATATATGCACAAATAATTATGCCACATACTAATCAGCTGTATAGAACCTGGATGATCACATGCTGCATAGGGCCTTGATGGTCACATGGGCAATTACATGAAAATCCTTGGCAGCTGCATCAATCACATCAGTGTATTTAATATATATATATATATATATATATATATATATATATATATATATATACAGTCAGACTGGTATATATATATATATACAGTATCTCACAAAAGTGAGTACAACCATCACATTTTTGTCATTTTTTTAATGTCTTTTCATGTGACAACACTGAAGAAATTACACTTAGCTACAATGTAAAGTAGTGAGTGTACAGCTTGTATAACTGTGTAAATTTACTGTCACCTCAATATAACTCAACACACAGCCATTAATGTCTAAACCACTGGCAACAAAAGTGAGTACACCCCTAGGTAAAAATGTCCAAATTGGGCCCAAAGTGTCAATATTTTGTGTGGCCACCATTACTTTCCAGCACTACCTTCTTGGGCATGGAGTTGACTACACCACGGAGCTGGTGGATGTTAGAGACCTTGCGCTCCTCCACCTTCATTTTGAGGATGCCCCACAGATGCTAAATAGGGTTTAGGTCTGCAGACATGCTTGGCCAGTCATTCACCTTTACCCTCAGCTTCCCTCAGCAAGGCAGTGGTCGTCTTGGAGGTGTGTTTGGGGTCATTATCATGTGGGATCATCTTCTGCTTCAGTATGTCACAGTACATGTTGACATTCATGATTCCCTCAAGGAACTGTAGCTCCCCAGTGCCAGCAGCACTCATGCAGCCCCAGACCATGACACTCCCACCACCATGCTTGACTGTAGGCAAGGAGTGAGAGCGATAACACCAAATTTAACACACATTCTCCTCATTCACACCTGAGACCTTGTAACACTAATGAGTCACATGACACTGGTGAGGGAAAATGGCTATTGGGCCCAATTTGGACCAATTTGCACCATGCTTGACTGTGGGCAAGACACACTTGTCTTTGTACGCCTCACCTGGTTGCCGCCACACATGCTTGACACCATCTGAACCAAATAAGTTTATCTTGGTCTCATCAGTCCACAGGACATGGTCTCAGTAATCCATGTCCTTAGTCTGCTTGTCTTCAGCAAACTGTTTGCGGGCTTCCTTGTGCATCATCTTTAGAAGAGGCTTCCTTCTGGAATGACAGCCATGCAGACCAATTTAATGCAGTGTGCAGTGTATGGTCTGAGCACTGACAGGCTGACCCCCACCCCTTCAACCTCTGCAGCAATGCTGGAAGCACTCACATGTCTATTATTCAAAGACAACCTCTGGATATGACGCTGACTACATGCACTCAACTTCTTTGGTCGACCATGGCAAGGCCTATTCTGAGTGGAACCTGTCCTGTTAAACCACTGTATGGTCTTGGCCACCATGCTGCAGCTCAGTTTCAGTGTCTTGGCAATCTTCTTATAGCCTAGGTCATCTTTATGTGGAGCAACAATTCTTTTTTTCAGATCATCAGAGAGTTCTTTGCCATGAGGTGTCATGTTGAACTTCCAATGACCAGTATGAGAGAGTGAGAGCGATAACACCAAATTTAACACACATTCTCCCCATTCACACCTGAGACCTTGTAACACTAACGAGTCATATGACACTGGTGAGGGAAAATGGCTAATTGGGCCCAATTTGGACATTTTCACTTAGGGGTGTACTCACTTTTGTTGCCAGCGGTTTAGACATTGATGGCTGTGTGTTGGGTTATTTTGAAGGGACAGCAAATTTACACTGTTATACAAGCTGTACACTCACTACTTTACATTGTAGCAAAGTGTAATTTCTTCAGAGTTGTCACAAGAAAAGATATAATAAAATATTTACAAAAATGTGGGGGGTGTACTCACGTTGGAGAGATACTGTATATCCACTGTATCCAGTTTAGCTAGATCTCACTGCAGACGGTTCCTGGTGTACTGTTTCTAATCTACTTCAGGCAGGCAGTTGATTCAGTTAGCTGCAGTGTATTTAGTATACATAGATACATCCCTGCTTTGTATATATATACACTGTATCCAGATTAGCTAGATCTCACTGCAGACGGTTCCTGGTGTACTATTTCTAATCTACTTCAGGCAGGCAGTTGATTCAGTTAGCTGCAGTGTATTTAGTATATATATATATATATACAGTCAGGTCCATAAATGTTGGGACATCGACACAATTCTAATCTTTTTGGCTCTATACACCACCACAATGGATTTGAAATGAAACAAACAAGATGTGCTTTAACTGCAGACTTTCAGCTTTAATTTGAGGGTATTTACATTCAAATCAGGTGAACGGTGTAGGAATTACAACAGTTTGTATATGTGCCTCCCACTTTTTAAGGGACCAAAAGTAATGGGACAGATTTACAATCATCCATCAAACTTTCACTTTTTAATACTTGGTTGCAAATCCTTTGCAGTCAATTACAGCCTGAAGTCTGGAACGCATAGACATCACCAGACGCTGGGTTTTATCCCTGGTGGTGCTCTGCCAGGCCTCTACTGTAACTGTCTTCAGTTCCTGCTTGTTCTTGGGGCATTTTCCCTTCAGTTTTGTCTTCAGCAAGTGAAATGCATACTCAATCGGATTCAGGTCAGGTGATTGACTTGGCCATTGCATAACATTCCACTTCTTTCCCCTAAAAAACTCTTTGGTTGCTTTCGCAGTATGCTTCGGGTCATTGTCCATCTGCACTGTGAAGCGCCGTCCAATGAGTTCTGAAGCATTTTGCTAAATATGAGCAGATAATATTGCCCGAAACACTTCAGAATTCATCCTGCTGCTTTTGTCAGTAGTCACATCATCAATAAATACAAGAGAACCAGTTCCATTGGCAGCCATACATGCCCACGCCATGACACTACCACCACCATGCTTCACAGGTGGTATGCTTTGGATCATGAGCAGTCCCTTTCCTTCTCCATACTCTTCTCTTCCCATCACTCTGGTACAAGTTGATCTTGGTCTAATCTGTCCATAGAATGTTCTTCCAGAACTGTGAAGGCTTTTTTAGATGTTGTTTGGCAAACTCTAATCTGGTCTTCCTATTTTTGAGGCTCACCAATGGTTTACACTGGTTTACAATGGTTTGACACACATACACCTACCTCCTGGAGAGTGTTCTTGATCTGGCCAACTGTTGTGAAGGGTGTTTTCTTCACCAGGGAAAGAATTCTTCGGTCATCCACCACAGTTGTTTTCCGTGGTCTTCCAGGTCTTTTGGTGTTGCTGAACTCTCTAGTGCATTCTTTCTTTTTAAGGATGTTCCAAACAGTTGATTTGGCCACACCTGATGTTTTTGGTATCTCTCTGATGGGTTTGTTTTGTTTTTTCAGCCTAATGATGGCTTGCTTCACTGATAGTGATAGCTCTTTGGATCTCATATTGAGAGTTGACAGCAATAGATTCTAAATGCAAATAGCACACTTGAAATGAACTGTGGACCTTTTATCTGCTCCTTGTAAATGGGATAATGAGGGAATAACACACACCTGGCCATGGAACAGCTGAGCAGCCAATTGTCCCATTACTTTTGGTCCCTTAAAAAGTGGGAGGCACATATACAAACTGTTGTAATTCCTAAATTATTCACCTGATTTGGATGTAAATACATTTCAAATTCATTGTGGTGGTGTATAGACCTGACTGTATATATTTATACACTATATCCTGTGTAGCTAGATCTCACTGCAGGCTATTCCTGGTGTACGTATTCAAATACACTTTCATGCAGGCAGGCCAGGCAGGTAATTCAGTGATCTGCAGTGCCTAAAATATATATACTGTCTCCTACATATATATCCACTGCATTCTAGTCTAGCCAAGCCTATATCTGACTGCAGGCCATTGCTGGTGTACATTTTCAAATACACTTTCAGGCAGGCAAGTGATTCAGTGATCTGCAGTGCATAAAATATATATACAGTCTCCTACATATATACAGTGGGGTAAATAAGTATTAAGTCAGCCACCAATTGTGCAAGTTCTCCCACTGAAAAAAGATGAGAGAGACCTGTAATTGTCATCATAGGTATACCTCAACTATGAGAGACAAAATGTGGAAACAAATCCAGACAATTACATTGTCTGATTTTTGAAAGAATTTATTTGCAAATTATGGTGAAAAATAAGTATTTGGTCAATATCAAAAGTTCATCTCTGTACTTTGTTATATATCCTTTGTTGGCAATGACAGAGGTCAAACGTTTTCTGTTAGTCTTCACAAGGTTGTCACACACTGTTGCTGGTATGTTGGCCTATTCCTACATGCAGATCTCCTCTAGAGCAGTGATGTTTTGGGGCTGTCGCTGGGCAACTCAGACTTGCAACTCCCTCCAAAGGTTTTCTATGGGGTTGAGATCTGGAGACTGGCTAGGCCACTCCAGGACCTTGAAATGCTTCTTACGAAGCCACTCCTTCGTTGCCCAGGAGGTGTGTTTGGGATCATTGTCATGCTGAAAGACCCAGCCACGTTTCATCTTCAATGCCTTAGCTAATGGGAGGAGGTTTGCACTCAAAATCTCATGATACATGGGTCACATTCATTCTTTCATGTACACGGATCAGTCGCCCTGTTCCCTTTGCAGAGAAACAGCTCCAAAGCATGATGTTGCCACCCCCATGCTTCACAGTAGATATGGTGTTCTTTGGTTGCAATTCAGCATTCCCTCTCCTCCAAACACAACAAGTTGTGTTTCTACCAAACAGTTCTACTTTGGTTTCATCTGACCATATGACATTCTCCCAATCCTCTTCTGGATCATCCAAATACTCTCTAGCAAACCTCAGCTGGGCCCGGACATGTACTGGCTTAAGCAGGGGGACACGTCTGGCACTGCAGGATCTGAGTCCCTGGCGGCATAATGTGTTACTGATGGTAGCCTTTGTTATGTTGGTCCCAGCTCTCTGCAGGTCATTCACTAGGTCATCCTGTGTGGTTCTGGGATTTTTGCTCACCGTTCTTGTGATCATTTTGACTCCACGGGGTGAGATCTTGCATGGAGCCCCAGATCATGGGAGATTATCAGTGGTCTTCCATTTTATAATTATTGCTCCCACAGTTGATTTCTTCACACCAAGCTGCTTGCCAATGCAGATTCAGTCTTCTTAGCTTTGTGCAGGTCTATAATTTTGTTTCTGGTGTCCTTTGACAGTTCTTTGGTCTTCACCATAGTGGAGTTTGGAGTGTGACTGTTTGAGGTTGTGGACAGGTGTCTTTTATACTGATAACAAGTTCAAACAGGTGCCATTAATACAGGTAATGAGTGGAGGACAGAGGAGCCCACTTCAATACCAAGGGCGTCATATGACGTCCTGGGCTTTGAGCGGGTATATCTGAATGATGCCTGTAGTTACAGACATCATTCAGATATTGCCGGTTTCAGCTGGCGAATCTCTACACCATAGGAACGATCATAGCGGCCGTTCCGCCGCTTGATCGTTCCTCCGGTGCTTGCTCCGACTCACCGTTACGATCGGTGAGGCGGAGAGTAAATCATATGATGATGTAGATCATAGAGATTTCTGGCGGACCAGATGGTCCCCGGAGTCAATATGATCATCGGAGGCCATGCGCGATGTTACGCCTGGCCTCTCCATTCAAAAAAATGGCGCCGCTTCGGCTGGAAAGTGGCGATCGTTTTATTTTTTTTTTTATTTCAGGCTTCCCAGCCTAGTGGTGAGATATGGGGTCTTATTGACCCCATATCTCACTATTAAGAGCACCTGACATGTCATATTGTTATTACAAGGGATGTTTACATTCCTTGCAATAGGAATAAAAGTGATCAATTTTTTTTTTTCAAAAAAGTGTCAAAATAAAAAAAAAAAAATATAATTAACAATTAAAAAAAAAAAAAAATTTTAAAGCACTGCTGTCCCCGTGTGCTCGCACGCAGAAGCGAACGCATACGTAAGTCCCGCCCACATATGAAAACAGTGTTCAAACAATACATGTGAGGTATCGCCGCAAATGTTGGAGCGAGAGCAATAATTTTGGCCCTAGACCTCCTCTGTAACTCAAAACATGTAACCAGTAAAAAAATTTCAAGAGTCGCCTATGGGGATTTTTAAGTACCGAACATTGGCGCCATTCCACGAGCGTGTGCAATTTTGAAGCGTGACATGTTAGGTATCTATTTACTCGGCGTAACTTCATCTTTCACAAAATGCAAAAACATTGGGCTAACTTTACTGTTTTGTTTTTTTAAACACAAAACGTTTTTTTTCCCCAAAAAAACACGTTCGAAAAATTCCTGCGCAAATACTGTGTGAGATAAAAAGTAGCAACAACCGCCATTGTATTCTCTAGGGTCTTTGCTAAAAAAACATATATAATGTTTGGGGGTTCTATGTAATTTTCTAGCAAAAAAATTATGATTTTTACATGTAGGAGCAAAGTGTCAGAATTGGCCCGGTAGTGAAGGGGTTAAAGAAGAAGATACAGGTCTGTGAGAGCCAGAAATCTTGCTTGTTTGTAGGTGACCAAATAATTATTTTCCACCATAATTTGCAAATAAATTCTTTCAAAAATCAGACAATGTGATTGTCTGGATTTGTTTCCACATTTTGTCTCTCATAGTTGAGGTATACCTATGATGACAATTACAGGCCTCTCTCATCTATTTAAGTGGGAGAACTTGCACAATTGGTGGCTGACTAAATACTTTTTTGCCCCACTGTATATATATATCCACTGCATTCTAGTCTGGCCAAGCCTATACCTGACTACAGGCCATTCCTGGTGCATGTTTTCAAATACACTTTCAGGCAGGCAGCTGATTCAGTGATCTGCAATGCATAAAATATATATACAGTCTCTTATATATATATCCACTGCATTCTAGTCTACCCAAGCCTATACCTGACTACAGGCCATTCCTGGTGTACGTTTTAAAACACACTTTCAGGCAGGCAGGCAGGTGATTCAGTGATCTGCAGTGCATAAAATATATTTACTGTCTCCTACATACTGTATATATCCACTGCATTCTAGTCTAGCCAAGCCTATATCTGACTGCAGGCCATTGCTGGTGTACGTTTTTAAATACACTTTCAGGTAGGCAAGTGATTCAGTGATCTGCAGTGCATTAAATATATATACAGTCTCCAACATATATATATATATATATATTCACTGCATTCTAGTCTAGCCAAGGCTATATCTGACTGCAGGTAGTTTCTGGTGTACGTTTTCAAACACACTTTCAGGCAGGCAGGTAATTCAGTGATCTGCAGTGCATAAAATATATATACAGTCTCCTACATATATATATCCACTGCATTCTAGTCTAGCCAAGACTATATCTGACTGCAGGTAGTTCCTGGTGTATGTTTTCAAATACACTTTCAGGCAGGCAGGCAGGCAGTTGATTCAGTGATCTGCAGTGCAAAAATATATATACGGTCTCCTACATAGATATACACTGCATTCTAGTCTAGCCAAGCCTATACCTGACTACAGGCCATTCCTGGTGTACGTTTTCAAATACACTTTCAGGTAGGCAGGCAGGTGATTCAGTGATCTGCAGTGCTTAAAATATATATACTGTCTCCTACATATATATCTACTGCATTCTAGTCTAGCCAAGCCTATACCTGACTACAGGCCATTCCTGGTGTACGTTTTCAACTACACTTTCAGACATGCAGTTGATTCAGTGATCTGCAGTGCAAAAATATATATACGGTCTCTTACATAGATATACACTGCATTCTAGTCTAGCCAAGCCTATACCTGACTACAGGCCATTCCTGGTGTACGTTTTCAAATACACTTTCAGGTAGGCAGGCAGGTGATTCAGTGATCTGCAGTGCTTAAAATATATATACTGTCTCCTACATATATATCTACTGCATTCTAGTCTAGCCAAGCCTATACCTGACTACAGGCCATTCCTGGTGTACGTTTTCAACTACACTTTCAGGTAGGCAGGCAGGTGATTCAGTGATCTGCAGTACATAAAATATATATACTGTCTCCTACATATATATCCACTGCATTCTAGTCTAGCCAAGCCTATACCTGACTACAGGCCATTCTTGGTGTACGTTTTCAACTACACTTTCAGGCAGGCAGGCCAGGCAGGTGATTCAGTGATCTACAGTGCATAAAGATATATATACAATCTCCTACATATATATCCACTGCATTCTAGTCTAGCCAAGCCTATACCTGACTGCAGGCCATTCCTGGTGTAATTTTTCTAGTAAACTTCAGGCAGTGTTTTGCTAATCCAATTTTACAGCATGTCTGGAAGGCCACTAAGGAAAGGCAGATGCTCACAAGCCACTAAAAGAGGGCAAGCAGGCTCTGTGTCTACAGCCAAAAGTGCTGGTTGTGGACATGGTGCATCCTCAGCACGTGGCTGTGGGGCACACTTGTCCTTTTTTTCAGGAGCTGGCCAAGTTGAGCTACAACATGCAGAAGAGTTGATAGAGTGGATGACAAAGCCTTCCTCATCCTCCTCATCCTCTGTCACCCAGGCTAAGACAAGTTTGGCTGCCAATGCAGCTGCCAAAGTGGCCTATTCCATCGGCTCAATGGCATCAGTCACTCTTTCCCTAGCCCCGTCATCATGTCCTGAGGAGTTCCCCTGAACTGTTCGACCACAGTGTCGAGTACATGCTGCAGGAGGATGCACAGCGTTTTGAAGGCTCCGATGATGGTACCAGGGTTGAGGATAAAAGCAGTAACATGAGCCCAGAGAGAGGGGGTGCCCAAGAAGGACAAGAAACTGGCAGTCATGTTCCCCCAGCTGCAGCATACTGCCAGGTTTGCTCCAGTGGTGAGGAGGGAGGAGACGATGAGGTCACTGACTCTACGTGGGTGCCTGATAGAAGAGGGGAGGAGGAGGAGACACATCTCCAACAAGGCAGGATGCCCTCCAGGGGCCAGGTTAAGGACAGCCAACCGCAGAGCTCCACATGTGCAGGGCGCTGCTGACTTTTTTCAAAAGTTCTTTGAAATGGGCCTTTTTTGAGACGTGTGCAGCAGATTGCACCGTTGCTGTTTGCAACATATGTCTGAAGCGTTTTAAGCATGGCCAAAACAGCAGTCGCTTTGGGCACCACATGCTTAACAAGACATATGTTGAGCTCCCATGCAGTCCGTTGGCAGTAATACTTAAAAGACCCACACCAAAGAACAAGGCGGACCTCTCCTTGCTCCTCATCAGCTGGGATTTCCAACCCCACTATACCTTCAATCCTCTCAGAGACCTGCACTGAGAGGAATGAAGGTGTAGAATTAGGTGTCCCCAGCACTTGCGGGCAATCTGCTAGCGGTACACCTAAATCTGAATCTAGCAGGCAAATTTCCCTACCCCAGTTGCTAAACCAGCGAAAGAAATTCGGTCCCAGCCATCCACATGCTCAGCGGCTGAATGCTAGTTTGGCTAAATTGCTAGCACTCCAACTGCTTCCTTTTCAGCTGGTAGACTCTGCCCTCTTTCCAGAATTATTGGAATGTGCGGTACCTCAGTGGCAGGTTCCCAAACGCCATTTTTTTTCTCAGGAGGCCATTCTGGCTCTCACCGGCATGTGGAAGCCAATGTCTTGGCCTTGTTGGACAGGGCGGACAGCGGTAAGGTGCATATTACCGCTGACTCATGGTCCAGCAGGCATGGACAGGGATGCTACCTTTCTTTCACGGCGCACTGGGTAACCCTGCTGGCAGCTGGGAAGGATGCAGGACAGGGTGCAGTAATGTTGGAGCTTGTTGCGCCACCATGCCTCCAAAATGCTGGTAGTGGTGATTCTGCCACACCTCTCTCCTCCACCCCTCCTCTTCTTCTTCCTCTATGGTCTCTTCCTGTGCAAATTTATCCTCAGAACCAGCGGTGCTCCGTAGGCGTTCTCAGGCAAAAAGATTCCTTGCAGTGCTTGAGTTGGTCTGCTTAGGGGACAGGACCCACACTGGGGCAGAGATTCTGGCAGCTCTGCAGGGGCAGGCTCAGAGGTGGTTGATGCCACACCAGCTTCAGCCAGGAATGGTGGGTTGCGACAATGGCACCAACCTCCTCTCAGCCCTCCTACAGGGACACTTCCCATGTTCTCTGTTTGGCTCACGTCCCTAATTTGGTGGTGCAGTGGTTCTTGTTCAGGTACCCGGGCTTACAGGATCTCCTGAGGCAGACCAGGAAAGTCTGTGGGCATTTCCACTGGTCATATAATGCCAGTGCTCGGCTGGCTGACCTTCAAAAAGAATGCAACCTGCCCAAGAACCGCCTCATCTGTGACATGCAAACCAGGTAGAACTCAACGTTGGCAATGCTGCAGCGCTGCACATGCAGCAGAGGGCCATCAATGAGTACCTGTGCGAGTATGGCACCAGGACCGGGTCAGGGGAGCTTGGCTTTTTTTCACCATGCCAGTGGCTAATGATCAAGGATGCATGCACTGTCCTGTCACCATTTGAGGAGGCCACGAGGATGGTGAGCAGTGACAATGCATGCATCAGCGATACTGTCCCGCTTG